>NC_142103.1:105840657-106128157 GCF_054644295.1 Miniopterus natalensis | reverse complement strand
CTGGGCTCTTAGGTGCTTTATATGGAACCAAAAATTGAGCTGATGTGGTGGGGGAAAGGCAGGACATTCCCAGGGATGGCCACTAGGGGGCCGGCCTCTGCGGGCGCCATGGCAACAGGTCTCAGGTGTCTGGGGCCCTGACGTTGTCAGAGGCAGGGAGAAGGGAGGCCGTGAAATTCAGCGCTGCGGGGAGGCAAGGACAGTCCCAACTATTGTCCACCCCACAGATTTGTCCAGATGGAGGTGCCGGTTGGCTTTGTGGGTAGAACATCTCAGGTGTCGGAGGCCCCCCCGATTTCACAGTTCAGGATAGCTCGGGAAACGGGCGGGAAAGCATATTCTTAATAACACAAATAATAACAGTGGGGTGTCGGCATTTCCCCAGCTCTTGCTGTGTCCAAGAGGCTGTCCCAAGAGTCGCCTTCAGGCACTTCGCCTTATTTAACCGAACACTCTCCCCATAATGGGTATGCTTTTATTATCCAGAGTGGCAAGCGGGGGCCTGGAGAGCTTCGTGAGGAGCTGCGCCTCCCCCCCTGGAAAAGTTAACAACGGTGCTCGCCTTCTGCTCTTTTTTGTTTGGCCCAGAGCTTGTCGCCCCTGGAGCGCAGGGTGAGAACAGTCTGGGCCGAATAATCCTGGTGCTGCATCCCTGGCGCGGGCATAGCGTTCATGCTGATGGTAGGGTCAGCGTTTTCGCTTTACGGTTGAAGCCCTGAAATAGGCTGTGCTGTAGGAAGCATTGACTCACCATCCTCCAAGCAGGCGGCCCTGACCTTCAGAACCTCTTGGGGAGCTCAGCTGATTGTGTTTACCTCCCGAAATGTCAGCCTTGGAGATTCGGTGCCTTTTTCAGGGTCTCCGTTAGATGGTCCCTCATCCCAGCGTGCAGGGAGGTGTCTGTCCCTTCTCTCTGCTCCTGAACGTCTCCGGGAGCCGGGCTCTGGTCCATCCAAGTGTCACCCTTTAATTTCAGCAGACAGGTTGCCTCCTTGGGTCAGGGAAAGCGCCCAGTTTTCAGGGACATGCCCACTCTCTGCAGCCAAATTTTAGGTCCTAGTTGATCGACCTCTCCGATTTCATGCCAAGTCACGACTTAAGGAAAAGGGCTTGCGTTAAAATACGTGACAGTGATACACCGAGTCACGCCACCTGTATAGAAGACGGAGAAATCCCGCGGTCTGTAAACCATCCTGTTGCTAGGAGTGACAAGGCCCAAACGGGAAGTCGTGACGCAATGAATGTTGGACACAGATGTCCCTTCTCACGGGGACCATTAAAGACTCCAACCATCAAAGAGGGTGAGTCTGCACTTCAGAAGGATCTAGGAGTCCTGAGGCTAAAAACCCGTAGACTTCTATTATTATTATTATTTTTTATTATTATTATTACTATTATTTAATCTTCCCCCAAGAATATGCCTTCCCGATGCTATTGTCTGTGTCCATGGGTTATGCATATTTGTGTATAAGTTCTTTGGTTCATCTCTTCCCCCCACAGCCCTTCCCTCTGAGATCCCTCAGTGGGCTCCATGCATCTATGTCTCAGGATCTATTTTGTTTGTCAGTTTATTTTGTTCATTAGATTCCACGTATGAGTGAGATCATGGGATGCTTGTCTTTCTCTGCCTGGCTTATTTCACTCAGCATAAGACTCTCCAGGTCTCTCCCTGCTGTTCCAAAGGGTACGAGATCCTTTTTCACAGCTGCATAGTATTCCGCTGCGTAGATATACCACCGCTTTTTTATCCGCTCATCTACAGATGGGCACTTGGGCTGTTTCCAGATCTTAGCTATTGTCAATTGCGCTGCTATGAACATAGGGGTGCATATATTCTTTCTCATTAGTGTTTTGGGTTTCTTAGGATATTTTCCCAGAAGTGGAATCATTGGGTTACATGGAAGTTCCATATTTAATTTTTAGAGTAAATTCCATACTGTTTCCCATAGTGACTGCATCAGGCGTACTTTTTTTTTTTTTTTAATTGTCTGAAAGCAAAATAGACGCCCCAGACCATCACATCCACTTCTGTGTGGCAAACTGGAGGCGTTTATTTCTCCTTAGCTGACGACAATTTTCTGACTCTACAACTAAATCGTTTTCCAAAATGACGTGCCTTTAACAGAAAATTTCCGGCTGTAGCCAAACGTCCTCTAATTAAAACCAGACAAGTGGCTTGATTGAGAGACGCACCATCCAAGCTGCGCTCGTGTCTCTCTGTTTGTTTGTTTTTCACTTTCCGGGTATTCGGATGAAAGACGCGAGGCATTTCAGAAATCAATACGTGAAAATAGGCGGCGTTTCAGAAATAGACGAGGCGGCGTGAATTCGTAATTAAGCTCCGAAGACAGGCTTTTGTGAGTCAGACGGAAACCCAAACCTCCAATTAGATACGCGTTCGGGAACACCAGTGTCGCAAATGGAGAAATGTCTGTTTTGGATGCTGCTGAAAGAGACGAGAGCAACTTAATTTCAGCGAGATTGCTCGGGAGCCGATGGAGAGATTCAGTGAGGCCTTTGGAATATACCCCTGTCCTTAGACCGAGGTGCCTGATCTAACACGTCTCCTCGGAGGTCATCTCAGGCTCTTTGCTCTTCAGACTTCAATCAATAGAAAGTTCTGATTTGACAAGTTCCCATGGCTGCCTGGGGTCGACCTGGATAATCCCGACAATCTCCCGGCTCAGGTAAGCACAGAGGTATCCTCAGGTCCACCTGTTGGCCGTGTCACCAAACACATTCCCCGGTGTGACTCCAGGGGGCGACGTTGTGGGAAGCCAACAGCATTTAAGAGAATGAATTCGTTACAGAGAAACAAAGGAGGGGAGGCTGTGGTCCTCTGGGGAGGAAACAAAGACCAGGAGACGAGTGGAAAGGAGGGCGGTTGGGTTTTTTAAGTTTTTTCCTAGATGCCTTCCATGTGGCTTAACTCACGCTGAACTCGCACCCGGCGTCCAAGCTCACAGTGGCCAACACATGAAAGTACACGCGTGGACGTGCAAATCTTATGGGTCCTGAAATGCATGGTTGGGGGGGATGGTTTGATGTCGCCAGGTCTGAAAAGAGCCCTCCTGCGGTGTGACCAGGCTCCACCTGCCCCCGCTGAGGGACCTTGGGGAAGCCACCGAAGGTCTCTGCGCCCCGGAGTCTCAACGTGTAAATGAGGGTGACGTTGGGAAACGCCTCTCGGGGATTTTGAGACCCTGACGTGAGGATTTACGAATACGACATCGAAGGCGGTGTCTGGTGTCCGGCGGGTGCTCAGTCAGTGTTAGCTACTGTGTCCCCGAAAGTAACCCAAATACCCAGAGAGCAATAATAACACTGCTACCGTGATAGTAATCACAACAATAATACTGTGATTGTGAGAGCAGTAGTATTAAAACATCATCTGCACACTGTGTTATGCACCCATCACCCCGAGCAAAGTCTCTTTTCCATCCCCATTTCCCCTGCCCTTTGCCCACCTGCACCCCCACCGCCA
This sequence comes from Miniopterus natalensis, assembly GCF_054644295.1. Lineage (NCBI taxonomy): Eukaryota > Metazoa > Chordata > Mammalia > Chiroptera > Miniopteridae > Miniopterus > Miniopterus natalensis. Next base: position 106,124,673 of record NC_142103.1, on the reverse strand, counting down.
GCCCCCCCTTTCCCTCTGGCCATCACCTTCTAGACCAACCCCAAGGCCAGCTCTCGACAGCCAAGGCAACAGGGCCATGGGCGACCAAAACGCCAAATGAGTCCTCAATTCTGAATAAAAATGTCAAGAAAAGGGGGACTTTCAGGGTGTGACAAGTTGGGGGATCCTATTATCTATGCCTTTTCGCCCTGATTATTTGTTGTGAACATATCCATTCATGGACAAAGGCTGTCAATTAGTATAAAAAAAATCAAGACCCAATGATTTTCTACCTAGAAGAAACTCACTTTTAAAAAATATATATCGTTATTGATTTCAGAGAGAGGAAGGGAGAGGGAGAGATAGAAACATCAATGATGAGAGAGTCATAGATCAGCTGCCTCCTGCAAGGGGATCGAGCCTGCAACCCGGGCATGTGCCCTGACCAGGAATCGAACCCTGACCTCCTGGATCCTAGGCCGATGCTCAACCGCTGAGCCACACCCGGCCAGGCTAGAAGTAACTCACTTTAAATAGAAAGATATAAACAGATGTAATGTCAAACGATAGAAAAAGATATACCATGTTAACATGAATCATAAGAAAGGTGGATAAGTCGATAAAAAAGCTGTGGTACATCTACACAATGGAATACTACTCAGCCATGAAAAAGGAAGGGTTTCTTACCCTTCGGGACAGCATGGAGGGACCTGGAGAGTATGATGCTTAGTGAAATAAGCCCATCAGAGAAAGACAAATATCCCATGATCTCCCTCATAGGTGGAATCTAATGAACAAAATAAATTATGAAACAAAATAGAGACAGACTTATAGATACAGAGAACAGACTGACAGCTGTCAGAGAGGAAGGGTTTGGGGGGGTTGAGTGAAAAAGGTGAAGGAATTAAGGACAAAAAATACCTTCCACCTTCATAGACACAGAAAACAGCATGGTAATTACCAGAAGGAAAGGGGGGTGAGGGGAGGTAAAAAAGGGATAAATGGTGATGGAAGGAGACTTTTGACTTGGGGTAGTGAACACACAGTACACTATACAGATGATGGATTCACACAATACAATGTAGACATGATTATTCTAGAATGGTACGCCTGAAACCTGTATAATTTTATTAACCAGTGTCACCCCAATAAATTCAATCGAAAAAGAAAGCCGGAGTGAGTGGCTAGACTGAAAATCAGACCAAGGAATCTTTAGAAGAAGGAAAAGTACCGAGGACACAGAGGAAAATTACGTAATGACCAACAGGTCCACTTGCCAAGAAGCCATAAAAATGCTAATTGTGTATGCAGCCAGCAACAGAGATTCATCGTGCAGGAAGCCAGCAGTCATAAAAGAAAGAGGAGAGATGAATGAACGCAAAATAACGATGGGCGACTTCCACAGTCTTCTCTCATAATCAGTAGAAAAAACAAGTAAGAAATTAACAAGAATATAGAGGATCTAGTTGACGTTGTAGTCACTCCACACGATGAGAGAGAACATATCCTTTTCAAGGGCACATGGGACGTTCTCCAAGACAGAGCCATGCGCTGGGCCATAAAACGCCGGTGAAATAACTTTATAGGATTTAAACATCACAAAAGATGTTCTCTGACCAAAATAGAGTTGACCTTGACACCGGTCATTGCAAGAGAGCTAGAAAATGACCAAATATTTACAAGAGCTAAGATCTGGAAGCAGCCCAAGTGCTCATCTGTAGACGAGTGGATAAAAAAAAAAGCTGTGGGACATGTACACCGTGGAATACTACGCAGCTGTGAAAAAGAAGGACCTCTTACCCTTTGGGACAGCAGGGAAGGACCTGGAGAGTCTTATGCTGAGTGAAATAAGCCCATCAGAGAAAGACAAGTATCCCATGATCTCACTTATATGTCGAGTCTAATGAACAAAATAAACTGATGAACAAAAAGGGGTCAGAGACATGGAAGCATGGAGCAGATTGAGGGATCTCAGAGGGAAGGAGGAGTAGGGAAGAGATGAACCAAAGAACTTACATGCATCTATGCATAACCCAGGGACACAGACAATAGTGTGGGGAAGGCCTGGCGTGGGGTTGGGGTTGGGTGGAGGGGGGCCAAAAGGGAGAAAATGGGAGACATCTGTCAAAAATGAAAAAAAAAGGATAAGAAAATGACCATATATTTGGAAATTAAATAACATCTTTCTTAAAAACACAGGTCCAACATAAATTTTAAAGGAAAATTAGAAAATATTTTGAATTTAATAAAAAAATTTAACATTGGAGGTACAGCTAAAGCACTACTTATAGAGAAATGTTCAACATTATGTGCTCATATTAGAAAAGAAGGTTCTCATATCAGGAACCTAAGATGCTACCGTAAGAATTGAGAAAAAGAAGAGAGACTTAAACCCAGAGCAACCGGAAAGAAGGAAATTGTGAAGATGAGAGGAGTCATTGAAATAAAAAAGGAAAACACAGCAGAGACAATGAATGAAGGCAAAAGTAGTTCTTTGAAAATATTAATAAAATTGATACATTTCTAGCCAGCTTGATCAAGAAGAATATGAGATAGATAGAGATGGGGATGGGGGTGGGGGTGGAGATGGAGATGGAGATGGAGATGAAGATGATGGAGATGATGGGGATGGAGATGGAGATGGAGATGGGGGTGGAGATGGAGATGGGGGTGGAGATGGGAGTGGAGATGGAGGTGGAGATGGAGAGAGATGGAGATGGGGATGATGGAGATGGAGAGAGATGGAGATGGAGATAGAGGTGGAGAGAGATGGAGATGGACATGGACATGGACATGGAGATGGACATGGAGAGAGATGGAGATGGACATGGAGATGGACATGGAGATGGACATGGAGATGGACATGGAGAGAGATGGAGATGGAGATGATGGAGATGGGGATGATGGAGATGGGGATGGAGATGGAGATGGACAGAGATGGAGATGGAGATGGAGAGAGATGGAGATGGAGGTGAAGATGATGGAGATGGAGATGGAAATGGAGATGGGGATAGAGATGGAGACAGAGAGTTACAAATATAGAGAGATAGAGTTAGAGATAGATTTAGAGGTAAGAGATAGTGAGAGAGAAGAAGAGACATCATTACAGACCTTACAGATACTAACATAAGGCAATAATAATAAAAAATGTATGTCCATAAATTTAACAGTTGACAATAACAAATGGAGCAACTCCTCACCTACCACCAAAACTCACTCAAGAAGAAATAACTATATTTATTAAAAAGGAAACCCTGTTGTTGTTTTTTTTTAATTTATTTATTTTTATTGAATGTACCGGGGTGATAATAGTCAATAAAAAATTTTTAAAAAAGAATGCTTCTAGATAAAAATGGAATCCCAATAGGGAGAAACACATTTCTGTAGGTGGTTTTAAATACCAGGAAGGAAGGAAAGAAGGAGGGAGGGAGGGAGGGAGGGAGGGAGACATTTCTGGATATTACTACAAAAATTTCATTGGACCCTCCCACTACCATTGGCGAGCAACTGTTGTTCCTGCTACAACGATTGGGAAGCATTCAGGGCCTCGAAGGTCCTCAGCACCATTACCTCATCCCAACTCAACAGCACGGATCTCGGTAAGAAAATGAAATCTCCTTTCCGGTTGGCAGTCTTCCCGCCTTTTGAGAGCGTGGCCCGTCTTGGAGGCGGCGGCTCCTCGCTGGGGCAGGAGGGGCACACTTTGCAGGAGCGAGACTCGAAAAGATCAATCGTGTTTTAATCAACAAAAACTCTCTTTCCCTGCAAGAGAAAAGCAGTCGCTGGTAAAATGCCCAGACGCGAATGGCTTTCTGCATTCCTGCCAAAAGCAAGGCAGATCGGGCAAACGAGCCTACTTCTGAGAGATCCTTAGAAACAGAAGAGCTGTGAACGCCGGGCGCTTGGGGGGTAAACACCCGCCAGGGTGATACTAGGAGAGGAAAAGAAAATCTGTTTGTTTTCAGGGGGGCCATTTGCACAGCAAGTGCTTGGGGCGGCTGTTTCTGGGCTGTTTCATTTTTCCTTGGTGATTTCGGCGAATGGAATCGGAGGGAGCTCAAATCCTTCCCACTTTCTCTGGAGCAAATTAATTAAAAAAAAAAAAAAAAAAGTGGAGAAAAGGGAGATTTAAAGAAATCGCCAGAATGAACAAGAGGAGGGCACCTAATAGTAACAGGACCGCGGTTATTCAACGATCATTCACCTTACGAACCACAGGTAAGAGGTTTTCCTACAGACCCCGGGAAACCGGACGCTGTGTTGTAAAGAGAAAAACAAGTCCGTAAAAACGTAAGAGCCACCTTGGGGCCCGCATGGGTCCGTTGCTCAGAAAAGAAAATGCATTTTGAGAACAGACCAAGAACAGGAGATGCTTTGATTTGGTTGCTGGGCCTGGACCCTGACCCCTTTCCAGGAGTCTGCCTCAAGAACGCTGACCGTTCTCTGGTCCCAGGACCTGGCCGGAGCTCGGTTTTAACACCATTAAAAAATTATCTTGATATCGGACTTCAAGATCCTGGAAGGAGACACTCAGACCAAGGACCCTGCAGCCACCTTCCTCCCCCACGTCCCCCTGGCACGCGGCCTTTCTTCCTGACCCCTATAGCGTCAGCCAGCTGGGAGGAGGCGATAGAGCAGAATTTACAGGATGACCCGCTGCTCTCCCATTTTGCCGGCATCATTGGAATAAACACACATACGTGATTCAACCTTGTCTCTGCTTAATTTGGCTCAAGTAGCGACCGGCGGCCCAGGCCCGTTTAGCATCCGATAGCAATAAGGGCAGCAGGAAGGGTTTTGCCCAACGCAGAATTAGACAGACTGGGTGAGCAGACCCCACAAAAGGTTGCCAAATGGGGGGGGGGTTGAAAATCGAAATGACAAAATTGCCTGAATTACCGCTCACGGTTGGCGAAGTCTACATCGGGGGTAGATGCGTTGTCCAAAGCCCTTGACCCAATGTACCATCGGGTAGCTCACAGCGGTCATCGTCCAGATGAACCGCTCATCTCCATCCCCACCCATCCTGGTTAGCCTGAGGTGGTCATGAGGTCGGTCACTGCACTGACCGATTGTTCAACAACAAGACAAAACGTTGGCAACACCGTGGGCTTTCCGACGAGCAAGGCCCGTTGAGTGATCTTTAGAAATGTCGTCCGTCTTCAGAGAATCGTTAGTTACCGTTATAATTTAACCTGCTTTTTAATAACCAGAGGGGAGCGAAGGGAAGGACGAATATTATGGGCCTGACATTTGTGCAGATTTGCCAGTTTAGACACGTGCCCAGGAAAGTCTGGGTGACACGGGGAAGGTGCTTGCTCTCGGTCACACCTGGGAACAGGTCATTGGCCAGAGTAGGTGTGGCTACTGCGAGCACAGGAAGACTGGAATATTTAATCTCTTTTTTTTTTTTTTAAATATATATTGATTTCAGAGAGAGGAAAGGAGAGGGAGAGAGATAGAAACATTAATGATGAGAGTCATTGATGGAGCCTGCAACCCGGGCCTGTGCCCTGACCGGGAATCGAACCCCGATCGCCTGGATCCTAGCTCGACGCTCAACCGCTGAGCCAGGCCCGGCCGGGCTGGAATATTTAATCTCTTAAACGAAGGACTTTGCTCACTTGGTCGGCCCTCTTGCTCTCTTGGCTCCTTGGTTGCTGGGCTCTTACGCTCCGGCATTTACTCGCAAGGCTCATGGTCATGTGCAACCCCACACACAGTGGACTAAGGGGCTGCAACGAGCTTAATGCCAAACCGGACCCTGCTCTACCACGGAATGGAAACTGGACACTGGCTCTGATTTTTAGCTCCACTGAATCCCCAGCGACACATCTTCCTGAACTGGATTAAGGGAAATGGGACTTTGGGAACCCAAGGATATAATTCCATGCAAATAGAAATCGCTCATGGGAACCTCAAAAAGTCTTTTTCTAAGATAATCGTAAGGACCCCGCTCCCCGTAGCAGCGGAGAAAGACAACCCACACCTTTCTCCGATGACAACAGAGCTTGAGCGCCCGGGAACTGTGTGTGGAAGCGAAATGTTATCATCTGAGGCGACCTCAGCATGTGCCCCGCAGTCTGAACACGTGAGGAGGCCACCAGGAAGGTCAGAGGCAAAACGCAAGAGGAAGCCGGTGGCCTTTGCTTCGGGGGGACAGGAATCATCTTGTCAGGTGCAGTCTTTGCCGCCAGCAAATGCTTTGAAACTGATTATTTTTGACGGCACGGGGCCCGTATTCGGGTCGGTGAAGAGCGTTTTCTGCCAAATACGGAAAGTTGTGCTGCGGGTGGCAACCTGAGCATCTCCCTAGATTATAACTAAAAAATACTGATCAGAGGCACGATGCTCCCCTTTGACGATCGGCCCAGGAATGGAATTCACAACGTAATCAGGGGGCTGGGCAGACTCACCAGGGCTCTCAAAGGCTTGGAAAGCAGGTGTAGCCAGGCTGGTGTGGCTCAGCGGTTGAGCATTGACCCATGAACCAAGAGGTCACAGGTTCAATTCCAGGTCAGGGCACATGCCCAGGTTTCGGGTTCCATCGCCGGTCGGGGTGCATACTTGAGGCAACCAATCGATGTTTCTCTCTCTCTCTCTCTGTGTCTCTCTCTTCCTCTGTCTCTAAAATCAATAAAAACATATCCTTGGGTGAGTATTAAAAAGGAAAATAATTCAGCTTCCGTCTCCCTCTCATTGCATCCTGTCCCACATGCACACTTTACTTACTTCTTTTATTTTATTTTACTTTTTAAATATATCTTTATTGATTTCAGAGAGAGGAAAGGAAAGGGAGAGAGAGAGATAGAAACATCAACGATGAGAGAGTCACTGATCGAACCCACAACCCGGGCATGTGCCCTGACCGGGAATTGAACCCCGATCGCCTGGATCCTAGGTCTATGCTCAACCATTGAGCCATGCCTGGCCGGGCTTATCTATTTTTTTTAAAGGAAGCTTTATTTTATTTCATTTTATTTCATTATTTTATTTAATTAATTAATTTTATTTTATTATTTTATTTATTTATTTCATTTCATTTTATCTTTTATTTTATTTATTTTTATTTATTTATTTTATTTATTTATTTTATTTTATTTTATTATTTTATTTATTTATTTTATTTTATATTTTATTTATTTTATATTTTATTTTTAAATTTAATTTAATTTAATTTTTTAATTTAATTATTTTATTTTATTTTTATTTTATTTTATTATTTTATTTTATTTTTTATATATTTTATTTTATTTTACTTTACATTTTATTTTATTATTTTATTTTATATTTTATTTTATATTTTATTTTATTTTATTATTTTATTTTATTATTAACTGTCACCTGAGGATATTTTTTCCATTGATTTTTAGCGAGAGCAGAAGAAGAGAAACACCGATGGGAGAGAGACACACTGATTGGTTGCCTGCCACACGTGTCCCACCTGGGGATCGGGCCTGCAGCCAAGATACATGCCCTTGGCCAGAACTGGCCCCGGGACCCTTCAGTCCGAGGGCTGACCCTCTAACCACCGAGCCAAAGCAGCCAGGGCTGCACAGCAGCGCACTGTAAATAATGGGCTGTGTTGACCCATCCACGGCGACCCCCTTACTGACTTGTCTGTTTGAACCACAGGTAACGCTATTTCTCCAGTGGGTTGGAAAAACAGGTGAGAGCATGTCCCAGGGTCACAGAGAGAGGAGACTCGAATTTTGAAGATTCTTTGCGGCTCTCTGGCTGGGCGGCCCTCGTGGAGGCCTTGAACAGGGCGGGTCCTCGGTGTTCTCATCTGCAGAATGGACCTGACAGTCACGAGCTTCAGGCTTTCAGTGAGGGTTAGAGGGGGTGGGTGTCTCGGAGAAGCCCCCGGGTGGCCACAGATAAATGGCCCGTGTTGCAGGGGAGCACGGTGACCTCAAGGGACACATCAATGCAGATCTCGATGAAATGCCCCTTGTCCTGAGATGAGTGGTTATCACGAGCCACGGAGGGGAGTTGTTGGCTCCTTTGGCTTCGCGTATGGGGCCCTGCGAGCCGCCTTGGGGACTCCCCTGAACCTTCCGGAATGAGAGTTAACGGTTCCTCGTTGGCGACAGATGACTGCCATCTGCGCCCCGTGAAAACAAAGACGGCGGGTCCCAGCTGCCAGAATTCACAACAGATCGCCGGGGATGCAGAGCAGTTCCATAAGGAAACCTTTCTATTTCAATCGGCATTCACACGTTGTTAGCTAAACAAAACTCAAATTGCCTTTTTTTAACCCAGCTGGTGGGGCTCAGTGGCTAAATGTGGACTCATAAGCCGACAGGTCACCGGTTCGATTCCCGGTCAGGGCCCAGGCCCAGTTCACAGACTCGATCCCCAGTCGGAGGCATGCAGGAGGCAGCCGATCTCTCTCTCTCTCCCTCTCCCTTCCTCTCTCTGAAACCAATAAAAACAGTAAAAAAAAAAAAAAAAAATTAAAATCACCTCTTTTAGTCTGAGCCCGTCCAAAACAAAGGAAGACACCAAGCTTTGTCCTTGGGTGTGCATGGTATGTAGAAAATAGACTGCGTAGGAAAATATCAATCTCAGCCATTTCTGCAAGCATTTAAAAAAAAAAAAATCCTCACCTAAGGATATTTTTTTAATTGATTTTAGAGAAGGGAAGGGGGAGAGAGAGAGAGAAACATCAATGTGAGAGAGACACGTCGATCGGTTGCATTGCCCATTTCCCCTGACCCAGGCAGGGGGTCAAACCGGCAACCCAGGCACCCCGTCTTTCTCCTGAGCTGGGACGGCTCCTGATTGACCTGCCCCACCGACGGCCACAGACATCCGAGCTTCGGATGTGCCAATTGCATTCATTCCGTGGAAACCCCGCCGGGGTTTAGGTGGAATTGGAATGCAAAACGTTGCCCAGGCTCATCAGCAGTCGGGTCGCGGCGGCCTTGAAATTTGCACAGGGCTCCTTCGCATGCATTCGATTATCTGTTCAGCACGTAGCTGCCGAGGGAACGGCCTGTGGGGAGGAAGGGGGGCCCAGAGGTGACTGAAAGAGACATTTTAGGGAGCTCGCAGTCAGCAGAAAGGAAAACGACACCACTCGTGTGTGTCTCTACGGAGAGGAAAGAAAAGCACACGCTCTGGGTTCACAGAGCAGCCCGGCCAGAGCTCGATATATTCTTGCAAAACTGTTTCTTGAGCCCTGGACTGTTTGGCTCAGTGGTCAGACCATCAGACTGTGGACCGAAGGGTTCGATTCCGGGTCAAGGGCATGTACCTCGGTTACAAGTTCAACCCCCGGCTCCAAGGGGCACATGCGGGAGGCAAGCAATCCATGTGTCTCTATCCCATCGACGTGTTTGTTTTTTTTTTCCTCTCTGTCTCCTTCCACTCTTTCTAAAAATCAATGAAAGAATATCCTTGCATGAGCGTGGAAAAAAAAACAAAAAACGAAGACTATTTCTTGAGTTTTGCATTGCACGATGCCTCCTGGAGTTTTTTCAGCAAACTTTTCTGACATATTCCCCCCCCACCCCCCCCCCTGCTTAATCCCATTTTCTTAGATTAAGTCCTTGCTTTTTCCAGACTGATTTGAATTTCTGGCACAGAAATACCAAAAGCACACAGATGTCTCTCTTTGGCAAATACGGAGCCTGTCTTGCTCACAGCACAGGGTTAGAAAGGAGCAAGCGAGGGCTCGAACACCATCAACAGTGGAACCGTCCCTGCGTGTTTCCCTCGATGGGCTTTTACAGGGTTTCCAGCTGCACCCTTCCTCAGGACGCCGCCGGGGGGTTTATTCTGAGCCCCAAGCAGTCTGCAGGACCACCAAGAAGACCTACCCCGGCCTTGCAGGTGTCGGTTGAGCATCGACCGGTGCACCAAGGTTGCTGGTTCAATGCCTGGTCAGGGTATAGGCCCAGGTTTCAGGTTCAACCCCCGGTCAGCGTGCATACAGGAGGCAACCACTGGATGTTTCTCTCTTTCCCTCTCCCCCCCTCGCTTGGCAAAAATCAATTAAAAAAAAAAAAAAAAGAGCCACCCTCCTGTCCCCAGCTACCCTTCGGTCACCAGCTGCTATCCAGCCGCAAACCTCCCTGCTTCCGATACCTGGAGGTTCCTCAAAAAATTAAAAATGGGACCGCTTTTTTGACCCAGTGATCCCACTTTTAGGAATATATCCCAAGACACCCCCTCACACTAATTTGAAAGGCTATATGCACCCCTAGGTATCATAGCTGAGACGCCCCTTGCGGTGAGCCAGGACTCCCCACACAGATGCTCGTCCCCCCTGCTTTCACCTGGATGGTTTCTATTCAGGGCTGTCACTGAAGGTCACTGCTCTTATCCCTTCCAGCTCGGATTAGGAGCAAATCAGATTATGGAGATGGCTGAGCTGCCTCGGGAGTCGTTAGAACGGAGGGTTGATCGTGCATGTGTGCGTGGATGGGAGACGAGGGGCTGTTTGCAGGGCGCGCGGAGCTTGAGTAATGCACCAGGATTTGTTCTGACAGGCGCAGAGGCCCTGAAACAATCATGCTTAACGGCGACGGAAGTTTGACTTTCTCTCGTGTAAAAGGTCGCATGGTGGGTTTGTGTCCGACGGTCCTCAGACACCAGGCTCCTTGAGTCTTTCTGTCTAGCTGTGGCCACTGTCCTCGTGGCCCAATGTCATGGCTGCCACATTCCAGGGGCAAATGAGAGGAAGGGACAAAGAGGAGAGCAATGGGCAAGAGGTGTCTGTGTCTGAAGGAAGGTTTCTAGCACATAGTGATGGTACTGGGCAGAGAGGGGAGAAAGCTTTGTCTGTGGAGGGACTGGGTAGGAGTGATGGTGATGATGATGGGACATTAATTATTAGCTCTGGGACTTTGGGGAAGGCTAGACTTCTGTGACGCGTAGATTCCTCTCCTGTAACATGACAATGGTGAGGTCGATGAGGAGGAGGCAGATGGTGGTGATGATGATGGTGGTGATGGTGATGGTGGTGATGGTGATGGTGGTGGTGATGGTGATGGTGGTGATGGTGATGATGATGGTGATGATGATGATGGTGATGGTGATGATGGTGGTGATGGTGATGATGGTGGCGATGGTGGTGATGGTGATGATGGTGATGATGATGATGATGGTGATGATGATGATGGTGATGGTGATGATGGTGATGGTGATGATGGTGATGATGATGATGGTGATGGTGATGATGGTGGTGATGGTGGTGATGGTGATGATGGTGGTGATGGTGATGATGGTGATGGTGATGGTGATGATGGTGGTGATGATGATGATGGTGGTGATGGTGGTGATGGTGATGATGATGATGGTGATGGTGGTGATGGTGATGATGATGGTGATGGTGATGACAATGGTGATGATGGTGATGATGGTGATGATGGTGGTCATGATGATAATGGAGATGATCATGATGATGATGGTGATGATGGTGATGGTGGTGATGGTGATGATGATGGTGGTGATGGTGGTGATGGTGATGATGATGGTGATGGTGATGATGATGGTGATGGTGATGACAATGGTGATGATGGTGATGATGGTGGTCATGATGATAATGGAGATGATCATGATGATGATGGTGATGGTGATGATGATGATGGTGATGACGATGGTGATGACAATGGTGATGATGGTGGTGATGGTGATGATCATGATGATCATGATGATGATGACGGTGGTCATGATGATGGTGATGTTGGTGTTGATGATGATGATGGTTATGATGGTGGTGGTGGTGATGCTGGTGGTGAAGATTATGTTGACAATGTGGCCTGCCTCAGGACTGTCATAAAAGACAAATGAACTAACTTATACGATCCTATAAAAGTTACAGTGCGTTACAACAAGGGTAGTTGATTGCTGACCTACTTCTAATGAAAATCTTGACTTTCTTGAAGGCTCACATTGAAAACAGCTTGCTTCAATTAATCAGGAGGGAGTTATGTATTATGTATGTGTTTATGTATGCGTGCATTTATCTAACAGGAGAGATATGTATGAATATATACCCATTGAATTTTATAATAAAAAAGAGATTTAAAAACACTACTCAGAAAAGACAAGTTTTACTTTCCCAAACTTGTTTGCCGATGAGACAGACTTGGTGCAGTTTTATAGTGTATCCTCACGCTTTGCTCCATATGTTCATCACACCTTGGACAGGAATTACTAATTTCTGTCTCCCTGGCACCTGGATCCCTGTCTAACACCTACAAGATGCCCCACAAAAGCCTCCAACTGAATTTAATTCTGAAACACTGTTAATGAGCCAGATTGAGGTGACAGGCTTGGGGGAGAGATGGATATGGTGAGGTGCAGAAAAGCAACGAAACAATCGAGAAAAGGCCTCTAGCAGGTTTGGCTCAGTGGTTAGATGGTGAGAGCATCAGCCTGCAGACCGAAGGGTCCTGGTTTTGATTCCAGGTCAAGGGCACATACCTCAGTTGTAGGCTCGATCCCCGGCCCCTAGTTGGGGCTTGGTGGGAGGATGAAACCAATTGATGTGCTTCTCTCACATCAGTGTTTCTCTCTCTCTTCCACTCTCTCTGAAAAGCAATGGGAAATATATCCTTGGTTGAGGGTTTTTAAAAAGAGTAAATCCATCCATCATGCATCTATCTCTATCTATCATCTATCTATCTATCTATCTATATCTATCTATCTATCTATCTATCTATCTATCTATCTATCTATCTATCTATCTATCATCTATCATCTATCTATCTATCATCTATCTATCTATCATCTATCTATCTATCATCTATCTATCTATCATCTATCTATCTATCTATCTATCTATCTATCTATCTATCATCTATCTATCTATCATCTATCATCTATCTATATCTATCTATCTATCTATCTATCTATCTATCTATCTATCTATCATCTATCATCATCTATCTATATCTATCTATCTATCTATCTATCATCATCTATCTATCTATCTATCTATCTATCTATCTATCTATCTATCTATCTATCTATCTATCTATCTATCATCTATCATCTATCTATCTATCATCTATCATCTATCTATCTATCTATCTATCTATCTATCTATCATCTATCTATCTATCTATCTATCTATATCATCTATCTATCTATCTATCTATCTATCTATCTATCTATCTATCTATCTATCTATATCTATCTATCTATCTATCTGTCATCTATCTATCATCTATCTATAGCTATCTATCTGTCTATATCATCTATCATCTTTCTATCATCTATCTATATCTATCTATCATCATCTATCTATGTCATCTCTGAGGACTTGGTGCTCCTCAAGGACTTGGGTGAGGGAGTCTCATAGAAATCAGAAATTTAAAAAATTTCTGGGACAGAAATAGAATGTTTCTATTCATGCCTGGTCCATCACTGTGCTGCGCTTCTGAGGCTGAAAGTCCATCCATGGATGCTCAGGCTGTGATCCATGAACCTGAAGCCTTGGTCTCACCTGAGCACTTGTTAGAAATGCAGGAATCTAAGCCCCACCCCAAGCCTGCACTTTCAGGGAACTGGGTGTACCTAAAAGTCTGAGAAGCTTGACGTGGTCTCTGACATCTTGCACTTTTTTGACCAAAACATACATGGTGATAAATATTCTTCACCACAAGATGCACCATCATATTTTTCAGACTTTGTGTGCAAGGCTGTATGTGGGTGTATTAGGATCAAGAACAGGCCGTGATGTTTGCACCTTTGAGTGACTATAAAATGGTCGATGAGGCAGGAAGACATGGACATTTGACTAATTCAGGCATTTTGCTGGGCTAGTAATATTTGGTCAATGAGGCTTAGCTGCAGTAGATGTGAAAGCACAGTGATGAGTTTTCTATCTGAGAGGTTCTGGAGCCCATTGCTGGCTCCTGCTCCCAGTCAAATGTCCAGTCCTTTTGTCATCAGTCTCTCCCTGAATGCAGTGTAGATGTTGATTTTATGCATTAACTCTGCTGGGCCATGGTGCCCAGATATGTGGTCAAATATTATTTTGAATGTTTCCATGAGAGTGTTTTTTTTAAAAAAATATGAGATTAACATTTAAACCAGTGAATTTTGAATAAAGCAGATTGCCCACCCCAATGTGGGTGGGCCTCATCTAATCAGTTGAAGGCATTTAGAGCATAAAGGCTGACCTCCCCTAAACAAGAAGAAATTCTACCAGCAGACAGCCTCCTGACTCCAGTGACAACATCAGCTTTTTGGGGGAGTATCTACCCTAAAAATTTTGAACTTACCAGCTCCCACTAATGCATAAACCAATTCCTTAAAACAAATCTCTGAAAATATATAAATGTGTATATTTTAAGAGATTTGTTGGTTCCTCTTGGAGATCCTCTTGGTTCTGTTTCACTGGAGAACACTGACTATTACAAGATCCGAGAGCACATAGAGCTAATCTTAGTACAACTGAGAAGGTGACGGGTGAGAGACTGGAAGGAGTCCAGCCCAGGGTGTGTCCCAGGTGCAGACATCAACTTAATAGCTGTCACTGGATAGGATAAGACTAAATGGCTTAACATGTGTGATTAGCTGTTTGGTTAACCCTTGCTTTTTGCCCAAATGGCATTCTCATGTCTCTGAGCTATTCCCCCTCCATACCCCAAACTCCCCATGCCATCCCTTCGTGGAATCTGATTCCTATCAGTCTGGTAGCCTGTCGTCCACCCTGGCAGATGGCTACTTTCTAGTCCTGCTTGGGTCTTACGCTCGATGTGATTTCCTGACCCCTGAATCCAGCTTTGTGCCCTTAATGGGGCTCGAAATACCTGTATTTGTAAAAACCATGACCATAATTTCAAATGTAATCATCCATCTCTGGCTGGTGTGGCTCAGTGGTTAGAGCATCAGCCTGCACACCAAAGCGTTGTGGGTTCAATTCCTGGTCAAGGGTTGCATGTTCGATCCTTGGCCCTGGGTAGGGGCACATATGGGGGGCAAGCAATGGATGTGTCTCTCTCACATCCATGTTTCTCTCTCTGTCCCACTCCGTCCCTGCCTTCCACTCTTTCTCAAAATCAATGAAAAAAAAAATATCCTCAGGTGAGGTTTAATAGAAAAACAAAACAATAGCAATAAAACATAACCCCGCCCCCATTGATGGATAATTTATTTTTCTAAAATTAAAAAAATGCAAAAATGAGCATAAAATAAATCTACCCATGACTCACGGGCCCTTGTCAGATAGAAAATAGCCCTGGAGAGAAAGGCCTGCCAATGTGTTTCCTTGCACTTAATGTGTGAGTTTCCTCACTTCTCTCATCCTATTTCCTTCTGAGAGGGGAAAAGAAATGGGACAGAAGTTCTGCGAAGGTTAATTTTATGTTTCAACCTGGCCAGCCATGGGGTGCTCAGCTATCTGGCTAAACATTATTCTGGGTGTGTGATACCTATAGTCACCCTTGTCCCACCCCAGGGAGGCTACAGCAGGGGACCGAGAAGACGGAAGCGAGAAAAACCAGAGTCAGTCTTCGCTTAACATCGTCAATAGGTTCTTGGAACGCCTGCAAAACGCCGCATCACAAAACTAACTTTACCAGCAGCTAATTGATCTAAACAAGGGTTCAAGTCCTACGGCTCCCGATCGGCGTTATAATGAGACAACGTTGAGCGAAACGACGGTATTCGGGGACCAATGCAAATTGGTTCTGAATGCACAAGTCTGGCCCCTTTGGGGGACTTGGAGTCCTAAATTGCTGCCTTCTTGATGCCCCCGGTTCAGCTATGGCTCAGAATTGATAGGCTTTGGAGGGGGGTTGCCTGTGCTGGACCCGCCCTCCTGGGCCTGAGTCTCAGGTGGACCCAGGAGAGAACATGTTAAGGAAAAGTCCTCAGAGAAGCCACCAGAGGGTGCTCAACGTGAGAACACGGCAGAGGTCCCCGGCCACATCCCCCCGGAAAACCCGTAGGGCAAGGTCAAGGGCAAGGTTAAGAATCTCACTTTCAGTAAGTAGTGCATGGTCCACACACACATACGTAAGGCCCCCTAATTCGCTAATTTGCCGTAACCTCGTTTGACACCACAGTTAGTTACCTGTGGGTCACCCCAATTCCTATCTCCAGGTTCCCCCATCAACTAAAGAGACGATCTTGAGTTTCTGAAATTATAAGGGATGAGCATTTCGGGAGATTCATGGGTAACATCCAGTTCTTAAAATATCCTATTTTACTGGATCTCTTTCCCAGTCTTGTTTTTTTTTTTTTGTTTTTTTGGGTTTTTTTTGGTAGCATGGGCCAGTTCAAGAGCTTTCAGCCAATACTTGAACCACTCAGAAAGCATTTCGATTCTAATTTTTAAAATTGATTTCAGCCCGGCCGGGCGTGGCTCAGCGATTGAGCGTCAACCTAGGATCCAGGAGATCGGGGTTCGATTCCCGGTCAGGGCACATGCCCGGGTTGTGGGCTCGATCAATGACTCTCTCATCAGTGATGTTTCCATCTCTCTCTCTCCCGCTCTCCTTTCCTCTCTCTGAAATCAATAAAGATATATTTAAAAAAAAAAAAAGATTTAAAATTGATTTCAGAGAAAGGAAAGGAGAGGGAGAGAGAGAGAAACATCAATTGGCCGCCTCTTGCTCGCCCCCTACTGGGGATCCAGCCCGGGCATGTGCTCCGACCGGGAATCGAACCGGCGACCTCCTGGTTCATGGGTCGGTGCTCAACCCCTGAGCCACACCGGCCGGGCTCCATTGATTTTTAGAGAGAATGGAAGGGATGGAGGGAGGGAGAGAGAGAACCATGGATGTGAGAGAGACGCATCGATGGGTTGCCTCCTGCACACACCCTGCCTGGGGCTTCGGATCAAACCTGCAACCCAGACACGTGCCCTTGACCCGGAATCGAACCCAAGACCCTTCAGGGTGCAGGCTGACGCTCTAACCACTGAGCCACACCAGCCAGGGCAGGATTTCTTCTTTTTTTAAGGCTGAATAATGTCCCACTGTCTATATGTAGAGACTGAGGTCAGCGTTCAATGTTCCAGGGCCTGGAATCACACAGAGGCCCACGTGGCTGCCACATGCCCACAGTGGCCTCGGCCCGAATCTAAGCATTTGGCCCGGGTTCGATTTGGAACCTGATACGGTCCCACATCTGTCCTGCTGGGCAAATGACGGTGACATCTTGCTGAGATGGGAAGAAAAAAGTCAGAGTGTGGGTGTTTAAAAATAAGAATATACGGGTGCCAGGGATGACAGGGGAAATTTCCTCCTGTTCCCCTGCAAACAGCAAATGTGCAATAAACCCGTAATTATCTCGGGGGCTGGGGAGAGGGCCGGGAACAGCCAGGACATCATGGATCACGGAGAAAGTCCCCCGGCGCTGATTACGGTGTTGATGCGCCAGCAGGGTCCTCCAGTGTCATTTTCCTGATATCAGTCAATCATCTCCGTAACGTTCTGAGTGCTGCGGGGAAATGAGGGGGAGGGAGGGTTTCGGGGAGCAATTAAAAATAATCACCCGTGCCTGCCCTCAATGAATTTAAGGCCTTGGAAGATGGCAGAGACCTAGAGAAGCAGGGAAATACGGATTTTATTATGGACGAGATGCAGTAAGATTTGACAGTCAAGAGAACTGAAGACAAAGGTAATTTTTCTTTCTCTTTTTTTTTTTTATCAACTGGGGATCAAACCCGAAACCGAGGTATATGCCCTGACTGGGAATCGAACCCGCAACCTTTCGGTGTCCGGGATGCAGCTCCAACCAACGGGGACCCTGGCCAGGGTGAAAAGTTTTCATTCTTAGCCCACGACCCTTTACAACATTGAGCTTTCCTTGGTGAAAATGAACGAACGAAGAATGAATGGATTTGGCCGGATGAGCTGAGGGTTTGAATAAAAATGATTTGCTGAGATCTAGAAAAAAACACACAGATGGAACAAATTTGCAGTTTGCCAATGTGACGTAAAATGGAGCCGATGCGCAAAAAAGAGATTTATTTTTAAAAATTTATTATTATTATTGATATTATT
This sequence comes from Miniopterus natalensis, assembly GCF_054644295.1. Classification (NCBI taxonomy): domain Eukaryota; kingdom Metazoa; phylum Chordata; class Mammalia; order Chiroptera; family Miniopteridae; genus Miniopterus; species Miniopterus natalensis. Next base: position 106,106,719 of record NC_142103.1, on the reverse strand, counting down.
ATTTTTATCTTCAACCTGAGGATGTTTTTTCCTTTGCTTTTTAGAGAGTGGAAGGGGGAGAGAGAGAGGGAAAGAGACATTGATGTGAAAGAGACACGTCGATTGGTTGCCTCCCAGGGGTCGAGCCTGCAACCCAGGTATGTGCCTTTGGCTAGAATCGAACCCAGTACCCTTCCGTCCACAAGCTGACGCTCTCATCACTGAGCCACACCAGCCAGGGCATACAAAAAAAAGAGTTTTTAAAAATCGGGGTCCGTTTCCCTGGAGGCACGACCGTGACCTTGGTCCGAGAGTCCCTGGGATGCAGAGATGGCCCAGGACTCAATACTTCCCTTTTGGTCTCTAAACTGGTGTGAAGGACAGGATGCAACCGGCAAATGCTTTCTCACGGCAGGGAAGGAAAAGATGACAGCTAGAATGACGGGTTTTCACAGCTCAGAGTTGTGTCTTATTTTCACGTCTCGGAAACAAGGGATAGGCGTGCATAAATTACCCCAGAGATCCGTTGCAGCTAATAATCAGCCACAGTCGCAAGGGGAAAAGTATGGGCTTGGTGGCGGGTGTCACAGAAGACACAATTTTCTCTGGATCTGGTGCAGAAAATACCCCACATGCAGGCGGCTGGCTCTTCGGGGTGGTGCCAATCACAACAAGAACCAAAATCATTTAAAAAAAAAATTCAAAACTAAAACAAAAGGCTGCGTGCGGATGAGAAATCCATACGGGTGAAGTCGGGGGCGTGCAGGAGGCAGCCGATCCATGACTCTCTCATTGTTGATGTTTCTATCTCTCTCTCCCTCTCCTTTCCTCTCTCTCTGAAATCAATAAAGATATATTTAAGAAAAAATAAATAATAATTAGACTGTATCTTAATTTTGTAGATCTGGGGTCTGTGGCCTTTCTGATGGCCACCAGCCATGATGATCAGCTTCCAAAGGAGGCTACACCCGGTTAAGGGATGAGGGGGACTCGAGGTAGATGAAGGCGTGCCTCACATGCCATCTGTCTATACGTAGACAAGCCAGGTGTGTAAGTCAGGATTCTCAAGGATGCAGAACAAATAAGATGTGTGTGTATGTGTGGAGAGAGAGAGAGAGAGATTTTAAGTAATGGCTTCGGTGAATATAGGAGCTGGCATGTCTGAATCTGTGTGTTACCAAGAAAGAACTCAGTAAGAATGAAAGAAACGCAGTCATAGGCTTAAATGTAGGCCTCACAGGTGTTATCCAGATCGGCTTTCCCCAAAAGCTCAGGGGCATCACTCATTCATTCAACAGACACTATTGCATGACCATCACATTCTTGCCTGTTCCTTCATTTTTATATCCCCAGCGTCTCATACAGTAGCAATATCCAGAACGTGCACATGAAACAGGCCAAAGTTAGGTGGGACTAACTGCTTGGTCCCACCCTCCCTTAGAGAATCCTGAGCAGAAACTCTATACAAGTACTGGTTGTTTTTAGATGGTGGTGCCCTAAATTGATGCTGATACGTGCTTAGACCATGTTTAATAAGATCGAAAAGAAAGGTGTTGCATGATAACCCCAAGCTGAAGTATGCCTGATTTTATTTTCTGAGTATTATGAGCCTCACAGATTAGCAAAAAGCATCATCGCCATCACCATCATCATCACCATCACCATCATCACCATTATTACCACCATCTCCATCACCATCACCATCATCACCATCATCACCTCCATCATCACCATCATCACATCATCACCACCATCATCATCACCATCATCACCATCCCATCACCATCACCATCATCACCATCATCACCATCATCATCACTATCACCATCATCACCATCATCACCATCACCATCATCAACATCACCATCATCACCATCATCACCATCATCATCATCACTATCATCACCATCATCATCATCTCCATCACCACCATCATCACCATCATCACCATCATCACCATCATCACCATCATCACCATCATCACCACCATCATCATCATCACCATCATCACCATCATCATCACCTCCATCACCACCATCATCACCATCATCACCACCATCACCACCATCATCATCATCACCATCATCATCACCATCATCATCATCATCATCATCACCATCATCACCACCACCATCACCAGCATCTATGAGAATCTAAATCGCATGTGGTGAGTCAGCAGAGCTGCCACTGGGTTTCTGAGAGAACAACCTGTCCTGGAAGGACCTTTCCCCTCTCTTCTTTATCCCAGAAAAACAGTGACCTGACTGATGCTTTTTGGGGGGGCTGTGGAGCATCCTTGGTGGCCAAGAAACAACTAAGAGTGATGACCGAACCTTCTTGTGAGACAGCATCTAAGTGGCCTTATAACAAATCGGTCTGGTTTGAGCCTCCTGAAAGATTTTTAGTTGCCGCACACTCGCTCGTTGAGCTGTCACTCTGTGGCTCCTTGAGAATAAATTAATGAAACCTGAACCGAATGTTGCCTCTTTCTCTCCTTTTAATTTCCCTTCAACAAGCATCGGTTTCTCTCTGGAGGAACTTACTGTCCTGAACAAGTGTGAGCATAGAAATGTTCATTTATGTCACTTTGTCCTTCTAGGGGGAAAATGAATAACAGAAGCAAGAATAAACCATCTCTGGATATGACCATCTGGAAACTAAAACACTCACTTGGCTTCATCGACTAATTTTGAATAATAGCTTTACCCGCATGGAGTGCATCTGTGAGACTGAACTGAGATATAAGTCAGAGAAAGGCCCCCCCAAAAAAGCTGTGCTGGAAAAATACATTAGGAGGGGGAAAAGCTGGAGGAGAAAGTGAAAAACAATGTTGTTTAGTTAGATCAGATGTGACTGGATCTGACAGGACCAAAGACACAAGTGTTCTCACAGCCACAGCTGAGGCCAGACCTGGGTCCCCTGGAGGAGCAACAGAACAGCAAAGGTGCCTAGTTTGTCAATTAGATCTGAGCCGCTGTGGCTGATGGTTCTTTTGGTCCCCAAGATGAGGCCTCGCGGTGAATTTTTAGCACAGTTAGAGCTTGAGACCCAAACCTTAGTGAATGTGGGAGGACAGCCGAGGTGACAGCTGTGACTCAACCAGGTCAGCCTGGAACTCTGCAGGTTCAAATAATTGTTTGAGCAGATGAATGCCATCAGGCTGCCAAGGTGACACGGCCAGGTGTCTGTCCAGGTGTATGGAGGCTGGTGAGAAAAAGCCAGGCAGAAAAACAGTAGAATTCAAAGTAGGAAGTATTTTGCCATTGGTATGAGCCATCTATCCACTCTCCTATCTATCCGTCCTCTCATCCATTCATCCATCCATCCACCCACCCACCACCTCATCCATCTATTCACCATCCATCCACCCATCCACCCATCCACCCATCCATCTACTCATCCTCTACTCATCCATTCATTCACTCATCCATCCTACCCACTCTTCCATTTGCTATCTATCCACCCATCCATCCATCCATCCATCCATCCATCCATCCATCCATCCATCATCCATCCATCATCCACCCATCCATCCATCCATCCATCCATCCATCCATCCATCCATCATCCATCCATCATCCATCCATCCATCCATCCATCCATCCATCCATCCACCACTCATCCATCCATCCATCCATCCATCCATCCATCCATCCATCCATCCATCCATCCACCTATCCATTCATCTACACTCCTACTCATTCATCATTCTATTTACCTACCTACTCACCCATCCATTCGCCATCCACCCACCCACTCATCCATTCACCATCTGTGCATCCACTCATTCATCCATTCAACATGCATACACAATGTGTCAGGAAATTCCTCTGCCTTGGGGACACAATGATATAAAGATATGGTCCAGTCAACAGAACTCCAGGCTCCATCAGGGTTGAGGATCCTGGAAGAAAGAACTTGGAGATACAGGGAAGGGAGATGAGTTTAATCTCAATAGCACAGGTGCTGAAATCTCTTAATTTAAAGACTGATGGACCACAAAGGTCTGGATGCACTAGGATGCAGGGTTCCACTCAGTGATCAGTACCCAGGTACTCCCTCTTCACGCAGGGACATCATTCCAGTCTACTCTCTCCATGAAGGCAGCAGTAAAAGGAGGGATTTTTCCATGGGACTCCTCCATGGACCCTCTGGACAGCTGGGGACAAGGCCTGATACAAGGCCTGATTTTTGTTTGTTTGTTTCTCAGCTCTGAGTGGCTAAAGACTAAAAAGTCTCACACCTGCAAAGAACGTGTCCATGGCCTGATGGACCCTTGTTTACTGCACAGATGGAGAACTAAGTTCCACAGAGTTAGCTCAGCTCTGAAGTAACTACTGTGACCTTGACAATGAACGTTCTGTTGAAGAGTTTGAGGCCAAGGGAGAGAACAGGAGGTGCCAACAAGCAGGGCTTGGCAGCTACCCTGGGTGCCCACACGTGGGATCTCAGAGACGTAAACCTCAGGTGACTTGTTTCCACCACCCTGTGGAATTTCTGACTTCCCCAATTACCCAACACTGGGTCATCACACTCTCTCTTCTGGCTTATCTCCAAGAGAATGAGCTGTGCTGGGTGGGAAAGTAGACAGTGATGCAGGATTTACTGGTTCCTGTCTCCAGGCTTTGGATATTTCTCTTGCTCCAACTTGCCCAGGCTTCACTTCTTTCTGCTGATTCTTCTACATAAGGGTTCTTTGTAAGAAGACAACAGGCACAAAGTGGCTTCTGGAACGACCACTCGACTCAGTGATCCCACTTCTGGGAATATATCCTAAGAATCCCCAAACACCAACCAGAAAGAATCTATGCACCCCTATGTTCATAGCAACACTAGTTACAATAGCCAAGGTCTGGAAACAGTCCAAGTGCCCATCCGTAGATGAGTGGATAAAAAAGCTGTGGTACATCTACACACATGGAATACTATGCAGCTGTGAAAAATAAGGCTCTCTAACCCTTTGGGACGGCATGGAGGGACCTGGACAGTATTATGCTGAGTGAAATAAGCCAGTTATAAAAATATAAATATCACACGATCTCACTTATACGTAGAATCTGATGAATAAAATAAACTGATGAACAAAATAGAGCCAGAGACATGGACGCATGGAACAGACTGAGGGATCTCAGAGGGAAGGAGGTGGTTGGAAGAGATTAACCAAAGAACTTATACGCATATATGGATGACCCATGGACACAGACCATAGTGTGGCGAAGGCCTGGGGTGGGGTGGGGGTAGGGTCAAGGGGGTCAATGGCGGGGGAGGGGACATCTGTAATACCCTCAACAATAAAGATAAATTTTAAAAAACATAGAATTGATTTTCCAGAAATTAAAAACAGGTGTTCCTTCTGCACAGGTAAAGCCGTATGTGCACCATGCGGTTGTTTCTAACAAGAATGGATAAGGTGAAGAGCGTGTCTCTCTGTTCCTGGAAGATAGTTTTTCCACATCTTGCCACCCTCCCTATCTCAACATCAACTTGAAAGATACCAGGGATCGGGAAAGTGTCCTTTAACATGGGGAGGAACCTATCATACCCACACATCCCAATTTCTGGGTTCTGGTGTCTTGACATCTTGGGGTCTTGCTGACCTCAGAGGGATGGCACTTCCCAAAGCTGGCCAATTCCTAGAGCGAGCCAACAACCCAGCAAGTGTATCCGAGCCCTTGGGGCATTGAGTATCCCTCATATGCTTTTTTTTTTCTTTTAAAAATCCTCATCTGAAGATATTTTTTCCATTGGTTTTGAGAGAGAGTGGAAGGGAGGGAAGGTGGGGGTTAGAGGGAAAGAGAGAAACATCAATGTGAGAGAGACGCGTTGATTTCTTGCCTCCTACACTCACCCGACCGGACCAGGGATCGAACCTGCAACCCAGGTACATGCCCTTGACCAGGAATAGAACCAGTGACCTTTTGGTGCACGGACGATGCCCTACCAACTGAGCCAAGCCAGCCAGGGCTATATTCAGTTTTTTAAAAAATATATTTTTATTTATTTCAGAGAGAGGAACGGAGAGAGAGAAACATCAGTGATGAGAGAGATTCATTGATGAGCTGCCTCCAGCACACACCGCGACCTCCTGGTTCATAGGTCAATGCTCAACCGCTGAGCCACGCGGGCCAGGGCGACACCCAGTTTTTGATGAAGCTACGCAAGGCTGAGAATATAACTCCAGCTTGTGCCTTCCCGGGTGGTGAGGCGGAGCCCTTGTGTCTATAGAATCTTCAAGGACGCCTTGATTTCATAAAAATAAATAGCCCTTTACAAAAGAATAGCCGTCCACAGTGCTGAGCTGTGCACTGTAGAGCATTTTGTCCCTGACCTTCATAGCAGCACAGTGAGGCGGGTGTTTTCGTCCCCTTTTATGTAAGGGCAAGTTTGTGTTTAAGCTCAGGAATGTCTCACACTGCAATATCTGTGTTCAGCGGCACAATGGGGCTGTGTGGCAGAGCGGCGGAGAAAATTAAATGGGCACTTAAGTCTTAACAGTGAATGAAGGATACATTTCCTAGGCCACTTTGCTCTCTGTCTATTACCTGAGGGATGCTTGGTGGCCTCAGGAAATGAGCTTTGGATGCCCCTGTTAAGGACAGAAAGCATCGGGAGGGAAGGTATCAGATTCTGCCCCACTGTTGCGGTCTCTTTTGTAATGAATGTGGGTGTCACGGCTCAGACAGAAGAGGCCCCAGGCAGTGGATCAAGCAGCCACAGACCCGATGTGCTCAAGTGCGCAGATGGAACCGCTGGGCACAGTTTGCTTTCCCAGCCGCTGCCTCTAATGAAAGGCAGTGCTGTCTGTTGCACAGTTTTTGAATATAGAACAAGATGAAATAGATTTTCCATCTGCTTTCCAGCTCATGGAACATTGTAGCCATTTCCCGCTGGGATTCTTTCTCAGGCACTGAAAATCCGAGCCTGTCACTGGCAGCTGCAAATTCTACATGCGATGGCCCACAATGGTGTTGATGATAATGATGTTGATGAAGGTGATGGTGGTGATGATGATGATGATGGTGATGATGGTGATGGTGGTGGTGATGATGATGATGGTGATGGTGGTGTGATGGTGGTGGTGGTGATGGTGATGATGATGGTGATGGTGGTGATGATGGTGATGGTGATGATGGTGATGATGGTGATGATGGTGGTGATGATGGTGATGATGGTGATGATGGTGATGGTGGTGATGGTGATGATGATGGTGATGGTGATGGTGATGGTGGTGATGATGGTGATGGTGATGATGGTGATGATGGTGATGATGGTGGTGATGATGGTGATGATGGTGATGGTAGTGATGGTGATGGTGGTGATGGTGATGATGATGGTGATGGTGATGATGATGGTGGGGTGATGATGGTGGTGATGATGGTGGTGGTGATGGTGGTGGTGATGGTGGTGGTGATGGTGATGGTGATGATGGCGATGATGATGGTGATGGTGGTGATGATAGTGATGATGGTGATGGTGATGATGGCGATGATGGCGATGATGATGGTGATGATGGTGGTGATGGTGATGATGGTGATGATGGTGGTGGTGGTGATGGTGGTGATGGTGATGGTGGTGGTGATGATGATGGTGATAGTGATGACAGTGATGATGGTGGTGATGATGATGATGGTGATGATGGTGGTGGTGATGATGGTGGTGATGGTGATGGTGGTGGTGATGGTGGTGATGTGATGATGGTGATGATGGTGGTGGTGATGATGATGATTGCTTGTTTCACTTAGCATAATACTCTCCAGCTCCATCCATGCTGCTGTAAAGAGTCAGATTTCCTTCTTTTTTATGGCAGAGTGGGGTTTCATTGTGTAAATGTACCACAGCTCTTTCATCCACTCAACTATGTCCATATGACACACACATTTTTAACTGAAGACATTTTGGGGAACATTTTACTCAGTTAGTTTTGACAAGAATTACCTGGGCATCTGGATCTTTACATTTGACCTATTTATGTGTAGATGTAGGTGAATGTTATAAATAAAATCATAAACTAGTTTAGTTGCAGTGAACACAGTTCTACCTATCATAAAAATTTAGCTAAACATTGGATAGTTTTAGTTTTGCAATTTTATTTTTATATTTTGTATCATCTATCACCTATGTGTTATCTATCCATCCATTCATCCACCCATTCACCCATGTATCCAACTATCCAGTTTGTTTCTATCTATCATCTATCTATCTATATCTATATCTATCTATCATCTATCTATATCTATCATCTATCTATCATCTACTATCTATATCTATCTATATCATCTATCATCTATCTATACCTATCTATCTATATCTATCTATCATCTATCATCTATCTATCTATCTATCTATCTATCTATCTATCTATCTCTATCTATCTATCTATCTATCTATCTATCTATCTATCTATCTATCTATCTATATCTATCTATCATCTATCTATCTATCTATCTATCTATCTATCTATCTATCTTCTATCTATCTATCTATCTATCTATCTATCTATCTATATCTATCTATCTATCATCTATCATCTATCTATCTATCTATCTATCTATCTATCATCTATCTATATCATCTATCTATCTATCTATCTATCTATCTATCTATCTATCTATCTATCTATCTATCTATCTATCATCTATCTATCATCTATCATCATCATCTATATCTATCTATCTATCTATATCTATCTATCATCTATCTATATCTATCATCTATATCTATATCTATCCACCCATCCATCAATCTATCATCTATCTATCTCTCTATCATCTGTCATCTATCTACTTATCCATCAATCTATGTATATCATCTATTATTGGTTCTGTTTCTTCAGAGACCCCCGATCGATAAAGAACACTAAGACCTACTGGGGTAGATGGACAAGGCTTCCTTCAGCTAGGGATCATGAGCTCTGGGACTCTGCCTCATGGTCCAGCCCAGCCCACTGACCAAAGCTAAGGATGTCCACACCCATGCTCACCACAGCCCTTGAGAGCCATGGTGGAACTGTGTTGGGTGGTATGGGCTGAGGTCTCCACGCTTCACTGTAGCAAACTCCAGAACAAGAGACAGTGCTCGTGTTAGTCAGTAGGTGAAGGTTTTGCTTTCCCAGCTCTCTAATTTTTACCAGTAAGATAAGACCATCCCTGCCTCTCTCTCCCCTGTTTGGGGGAGAAGCACTGAATAATAGACACAAAAGAATAAAGCTTTGTGGGGGAAGCAGCAGGGATAATCTAACAATGATCTCAGGACCAGCTGCTGGATGTGCCTTGGGGCCAGACTGCCCCTATTAAAGATCAGTAAAGCAAAAATCCATCTCCATTGACCCCAATGAGCTCATCTACCCAGGGATCCCAACGAGCAGCATCTCCTGGCCCACTGCCCCCAAGTTGCTCCCTCCCCGCCCCTTATGGGCCTCCAAGCTTCCAGGCAGAATACACTATCAGTTAAATACTTTAACCTCACTAATCAATAAAAAAAAAAATCACAAAGAACCTATACTGAGCTGTTGTTTTAGGAAAAAAAATAAGTCAGTAAGGGACACAGAGTTTCTCTGGGATAGGACCCCCCTCTGACTGGAAATGGGGGTTATGTACCCTGGGGATACGGGCCCCAGTGGGTAGAAATATTCTATAGAGTGAATCTTCTGTGAATCACCCTGTTTTCATTCCCACCCACACTCCTACCCAGACCTCCAAAGTCTAATGTGAGAGCTGACCAGAATTTTGGTGGAGGGTACATTTTATCTCTACTGATATGTATTCTTTTCTGCACATATTCTTGGCATCTCTTCTCCTCTCTTGTTTCTAATGGTTTGCAACGTTCTCTGAATGTGCACCAAGCTTCTCCTCTTGATAAACTTCATCATCAGCATTTTATTGGGTCATGGGAGGAAGGAGAAGCAACTGAGGGTCTTCTCTGTGCCATCTTTTATGTTATAGCTGTTAATGCTCACCTGAGGGTATTTTTTTTTCCATTGATTTTTAGAGTGTGGAAGGGAGGGAGGGAGAAACAGGGAGGGAGGGGGGAGAGAGAGAGAGAGAGAAACATTGATGTGAGAGAGACACACAGATTGCTTGCCTCCCACATGAGCCCCCCACGAGGGCCAGGAACCAAACCTGCAACCCAGGTACATGCCCTTGACTGGAATCGAGCCCATGATCCTTGGGCCTGCGGGTGGATGCTCTAACCACTGAACCACACTGGCCAGAGCCATTTTATTTTATTTTAGGGGAATCTCACCCCCTCCATCATTTATCAATCAAATAGACAAACACACCCACCCACAGTGACTTGCAGAATCTTCAAAGCACAGAGCTTGGGTCTCCCCTTAGGAAGCCAGCTTGCAGCATCAATTACTAATGTGATCTGCAGCCGAGCCCCAGGGCCAGGGCTGTAATTGCCTGCTCAGAGTCTGTGCCCTTGGCCCGAGGCTAACCCCAGCATCGGGCACTTTGAAGTAAGAGCGGATGTCTCCACGTGAAATAACTAAATTAATTTCCAAGGGACTGGCAGAAATCACCATGCGGCTCATAGTAAATGCAGAGGAATCTGAAACAGAGAACCAAGGAGGCGAGGGGGGATAATATTGCAGAGAATGGGAGACCATTTCAGCTCAGAAACCAAACACAGAAGGATGGGGGCTGACACCCATTCTCAATGACATTTGGCCAGCTCTAACCAGAGGAAGTTTCCTCTGGCATCTTTTGCCTTTTGATTAATTCCTATTAACAGACAGCCAAAGCTCAAGAAATCATAAGAAGTATCTTGTGTAAGGGGAGATTAGCTGTTCACTCTCCATCATCAGCCTGAACGTCAATGACTTGGGTAGACAAGGTCTTGGGAGGTGTATCAGGTTCTGGTGGCTGCTGTAACAAGTGACCCCGTTGATTTTGGCTCCAAACAACAGCAATTTATTGTCTTAGAGTCTGGATGTGTACCAAAAAAGGGGGGTTCTACAGAAAGTAAACTCTGGGGAGATAGGAGAGGGTAAAGGGGAGAAGGCAGTGATGCCATTGATTTAAAAAAAAAAAAGATAAATTAGCAATAAAGGCCAGGATTGGTAAAGGTTATATCCCTGAACCCCAGAAGATGCTTTGTTGGAGAGAGTCTGAGAGATCTGAAAGTTTCAAAGCTCTTTACTAGACACAGACATTCCCTCTCTGGCCGCTCAGGGCACAGCTGTGGTTGGAACCCCAGAGAGACTTAGGTCTGGGTTTGTGTTTAAGTTTTTGGTGCCTTCAGTCAACAAGAGACAGATTTAGATCCAACTGCAACTAATGTCTCTGCAAAAGTGACAAATGAAGTGACCAGACAGCTTAGATGCAAAACCATGGATGGGCCCAGCTGGTGTGGCTCAGTGGTTGGGCAGTGACCTATGAACCAGGAGGTCAGGGTTTGATTGCCGGTCAGGGCACATGCCCGGGTTGCAGGATCAATCCCCAGTGGAAGGCGTGCAGGAGGCAGTGGATCAATGTTTCTCTCTCATTATTGATGTTTCTACCTCTCTCTCCCTCTCCCTTCCTCTGTCTAAAATCAATAAAAACCTATTTAAAAAAAAATGACAAAAAAATCCCCCAAAACCATGGATGGTGGGCGCTATTTATGGCTAAGTGTTCCACAAATGGAATGCTTGGGTCTTGCTGTCTTCTCAGCAAACCTGGGTGTAGACAGGAGGCGTGTTTGTACCATCCCTGGATGGGTGAAGAATCAGAAAGACAAGAGACCCAATGTTTCCATGATGACGCCAAATGTGAGACTTGGCACTTCCCGAGGCTCAGATAAAGTGGGAAATGGCATGGCGTGCCCTCCAACTTGGAGGTCAATCCATAGAACTGCCCCATCTAGCCTCCCAACCTGTCCCACCTTGGAGAGAGCCAGGGGTCCCTTATATGACTTTATGTCCCAATAGCCAATAGGAGAGACGCCCATTAGACGTGTAATGTTCATGCCCATTACGCGTGAGACAGTTGGCATCTCAACAGAGGGAGATTGAACCATGACGTGTCCTACACAGACCAGCCTTTGCTGAGCCCACATTTTTCTATTAAAAGTCCCCGTTATCCCATACAGTCAGATGCCCATTTTCCGACGTTAGGACCTGATATCTTTGGGGTCCATTGGTCCATCCACCACAGACCTCAAGCTCCTTTAAGACAAAAGCTCTGTTCCATTCAACTCTGAGCTGCGGTGTTTCCTCAGAGCTGGCTGCAGAGCAGTAGTTAACACAAATCTGTTGGATGAAGAATGAATGAGGTGGTCCCTCCCATTGGAGGACCTCAAAAAAACTAGTTGATGCCACCTTGAGGGAACACAAGAGCATCTTTACAAAGAAACCACACACATCAATGGGTCCAACTATTGAATCAAGTCTTGCCCAGGGATGGAAAGGCATCTATCCTGGCACACAGAGTTCCTCCAGGTGCCCCTGACACCAGGAACAAGCTCAAACTAAGCATCCCCGGTGCCCACCATGCCACAGGTTCAGCCTTACTCACCCAGAAATCCATGTGATATCCGCACCTGGTGGGAAGGGTATCCATGCTCCGAGGAATCTTACACTCACATCTTGAAGGACTCATGCTACCTTCTCAAAACCATGTTGTGTCTCTCCCAGGGAGGAACAAAGACATAAGGGCTGACACCCAGCGAGGTCACCAGGATCCTACAAGATTCAAATTGTTCTTGGAGCCCTGCTTCTCAGCCTGGGAATTGAGCATCTGGCAGCTGCCACTAAGCTCAGTCTCTCGAAGACAGAGGACGTCTGCTTGGCCAGGACCCAACATGTCACCTCCATCCTGAGCCTGCTCTTAGAAACCATCATTGTGATGGAAATAAGAACGGTTGGCACTTGCGTACAATGACCTCAAATGGGAGCAGGATCTTTGAGGACATGCATATGTTCCAAGCTTGGGGACTTCCTGAAATTCAGCATTTTTTTATTTTTTTTTTTTTGGTGCACAGTTCTGGTAGCTCAGATTATATTAGACAAGGCGCATCTCAGACTTGGGTTAATACAGGAAGTGATTCTAGGTCCAAAACACAAAAGTCTGGGCCCTAGGGCTGAGCAGAACATCTGAGATACTTGAGGAGATGCCAGCACCCAAGAAGGTGAGGTCTGCATTTGCCTGGTTCAGGGCGTCTCGAATGTGGCTGACCTAGAGGATAGTTTGAGGAGCTCTAAATAAATGCTGATGTGCAGAGGAATGAACCCTGGAAAACTGAGTACTTTTCAAAGGTTCCCCAGTGAGCAACCAGACCCATGAGCCTTACTGGACCTTCGGGGAGATCTTGAGCCTTGTTGATGAGACACACATTTGATTAGAATTTACCACCTTACCCAACAACTGTGCCGTGTCTTAGACGCAGGAGACTGAAAGAAAGTCCATGACTAGTTTTTCTCAGGTAATCCCAAACACGAGCAGTGACAGTCCTTCATGTGTTGTTAAGCCACCAGTAGGTAAAACTCTCATTCCACTGATGACGTCATTGCTTAATGGTGACACGCCACCTGTCTCAGCGTCTGTTGTGAATGCAACAGAAGAGCTGCTGGCTAACATCCCAACGCACCGTTTGGGTCTCCAGTGGGATTTGGTCAATTAATGGGGTGGACAGTTAGCTGCTGAGAGGTCACTGGTTTGGAGATTCAGGGTGCAGGCCAGCAGGACACACACAGTCTCGTTTTAATAGCATTTCAGGAGGCTTGTCTGTCCATGCTGGAATTTGGGGATTGTGGTATCCATCTCAGAGAGAGGGGATTGAGCCTTCCTTGCCATACTGGTGCGTAAGGAACGGTGAACCCTGATGCCAAGGAATGTACCCACTGAATGGCCTGAAATGTTCAGAAACTGTATGAGTTTCCTGAAACAAATTACTATTAATTGGTTGCTGGCTTAAAAACCACAGGAATTCATTCTCCCCCAATCCTGGAGACCAGACGTCTGAGATCCATGGGTCCCAGGATAAAGCCCCCTCCAGAGGCCCCAGGGGAGGGTCCTTCCTGACTCTTCCAGCATCTGGGGCTCCAGGCGTCCCTGAGCTGTAGTCTGTGTCCCTCCCGTCTCTGCCTCTGTCTCTACATGGCTTCTCCTCTGTCTGTGTCTCCTGTCTCCTTGTCTGTCTCTTATAAGGAAACTAGTGACTACATTGAGCCTCTCTGGACAAGCCAGAGCTCTCTGCTCATCTTAAGGTCTTCATTAGACTCTGCAAAGACTCCTTTTCCAAATAAAATCACATTGACAGGTTCTGTGGGTTAAGGCATGGACGTATATTTTGGAGAAACCACCACTTGATATATATTAAGGCCAACGGGATGAAAACTGAACCCCCCAACACTCTTCTTCTCCTAGACCATAGAGGGTGGACTTGGAGATACTAGAGGTTGAGTTGTCCATAATGAAAACACAGAAGGGTCCATGAGGAAGCTATCAGTTTGGGAATAACCTTGTCCCTGTCCTACAAAACCCCTGGTGAGAGATGTCCAAGGTCCTTCTCATTGTTCCTGTCCTACAGAACACCACGGTGAATGGTGACCAGGTCCCTCTTCCTGTCCCTGTCCTACACCATCCCCCACAGGTCTAGTAATATACCTGCAAGACTCATGGGCCTGAAGCTATGATAGGAGCTCTTGGTGCTGCAGGTCACACCTGTGGACGGGCCACTCTGAAGATGATGCAGAAGGTGGGGTCCCACCAACCTTGACCAACAGGTTCATGTCTCTCTCTTTTGGGGGTGCACAAATCAAAGCCAGGTCTCGAGAGTAATGAGCAGTGTGGAAGATAAAAGGACACATGGACCCTCACAGCACCAGCGTCCCAGCAGCCGGCTGGTCCCTTGGAAGCGTTCATCTCATGGGGAACGTTTCTACCCAAGCCCGCCTGTCTGTTCCTCACCAAGCAAGGGAAACTGTACACTTGGGTAGCAGCATTTAATGATTCATGGCACCGGGAACAATTTGACACTTTGGAATGACAAGATTTAAGGCGAAGGCCCACCAGCTCACGGCGACACTCAACGTTTCTCTTGGTCCTTAACTTCCCACAAAGGCACGGGAGCCGACAGGAGACTTTTGGGGACAGAGCCCTGAAGGCCGATGGGTATGAAAAATGCAGACAGAAGACGCTTCATAGGCCTGCGAGTGGTGGGCCAGGTGCAAAGTCCTCCCGACGGGGCAGCTATCTCGAGAAGACGTCTGGGGTCACATCACGGATGCCGGTCATCTGGCAACTTCTGGCCCAGAGCTGCTGCTGCAGTTGTGGGTCGTACGTGACCTTCAGGGACTTGGTCTCCTTCTCGTTGTAAACGTAGCGGCCACCAACGCCCTCCAGCTCCGGGGTGACGGCTGCATAGATGGAGGTCCAGGCTCCTTCATCTGGGGTCTACGAGAAGAAAAGACCAGGACACGTCAACTTTCAGGGCAGAGCGTGGCATTCTCAACTCACACGATGCTGGGGAGTGAGAGGGGGGCCATGTGGGGGAAATCAAGGGACATTTGTCATACTTTCAACAATAAAGATTAGAAGAAAGGATGTCCTTTGAGCCACAGACACACGTTCATGGTGGTCTAGCTGCCATCTGGAAGTAGAGACTCTACAGACGCACCTCAAGGTCACCCATCCCCAAATACCCGCCTGGGCATTTCCCCTGTTCCCTCGTCTTTGAACAGATGCCACCATGCCCCCCAATTTCTCAAGTCAGACCCCAAATTATCCCTGATTCCTTCCTCTTTTAATTCCCATCAAAAACAAGTCAAGCGCCCTTGGTTTTGTCTCTGGACTTGTTCTCAAAACCATCTCCTGTGTCCATCTCCACCATGTCCAGACCCACCTGCACCCTGGAAACGGCCTCCAAGCAGACACCAGGTCCCCCCACCATCCCCTCTACTCCGTCGATGCCCTGGAGGCTGATGTGTCCCATCCTGTCACCCTGTTTCCCTTCTCTGCCCCCAAGTCCATTTGCTCCTTTGTAGAAAAACAGGAAGCACCTCATGAACGTCCGAGGGGACAGCCTGTGGCCAGGCTTCTTATCTGAGCTCCTGGGGACACTAGGATGGTCCCACCTCTGAGTGGTGACATAACAAGTCCACCCCCTTCACGGCTGTTGCACTGACGCCATATAAGTGGCCTCAACGTGGCCTCCCGTGTGGCGTCAGAGGCGACGAACGAAACGTCGGAGGCTGACCTTGAAAAACCACCAGCCAAATATCTTCTTGACCAGACGTGTGCCCCAGAAGACGTGTTTGTAGAGATTGGTGTTGACCACCCCGGGGTCCACCACGTTGGCGGTGACGTGGCTGCCCTGCGCAGATAGCAGCCCCTGCAGGTGGTAGGCGAACAGGACCAGGGCCAGCTTGCTCTGGGCGTAGGCGCCGTGGGAGGAGTAGCAGCCGCTGGAGAAAAAAAGTGAGAAGACGGCGTGAAATCCGATCCCATTCACATCGAAATTCTTCCCTCCACCCCACGTCGCCCTCACCATGTCCATTTGCGGCCACCTCTCGCATCCCCACGGGGTGCTCCGAAGTTCATTTTCCAATTTCTCTATAATTAGAGATTTTTCAAGTGTATTACATTTTTTTTTTCCTTTTATGGAGTTTTTTGGGGTGACACTGGTTAACAAAACTATACAGGTTTCGGGTGTGCGATGCCACACGCATCATCCGGACACTATTGTGTGTGCGCCACCCCAAGTCAAGTCTCCTTCCATCTCCATTTACTCCCCCTGTGCCCTCCTGTACCACCCACCACCTGCCTCCCCCTGGCAATCACCACATGGTCGTCCATGTCCATGACTTTTCTTTTTTGTTTCATTAATATTTAATGGAGGATATTCTTTCCATTGATTTTTGGAGAGAGCGGGAGGGAAAGAGGGGCTGAGAGACACACCGATTGGTTGCCTCCCACATGCGCCCTGACCTGGGTCAGGAATTGAGCCTGCAAACGAGGTAAGTGCCCTTGGCCGGAATCGAACCCAGGACGCTTCAGTCCGAGGCCCGATGCTCGAACCGCTGAACCAAACCAGTCAGGGCACAACTTTATTATTATTATTATTTTTTAACAAAGCTATTCATTATTTCATTACCCAGTTCTACTGATCACCAACAATTCTGAACAGACCCTACCTACCGCCTCCATTTGGAGCTTACCCCTCATGCAGGAAGGCTCAGGGGTGGCCTAGCCGAGCAGATAAGACCTCCTGTGGGTAACAACCCCCTTAATTTCTGGCATACAGTCTCGACACCGGGTTTTATGTCTTTCCAGGGACTCTCGTTTTCTATCCCGACCCATCAGTCTTGGCAATTAACCGGAATCCCAAGGGCTATTTACAGTAGGTGCAGGCCAAGAACCAACTCTTCTTACAAGAGAAGCGGTTATGGCGGAAACCCAAGCGCTTCTCTCACTGGAACGGACCTGCTGGAGGGGTTGTTAAAATTGCACTTGCCTGGCCCCACCCCCAGATTTGGGATTCGGGGGGTCTTGAACTAGGGGACCCACTATTGGGACAGGTGAAAGCGTGCACCCACCTGCTCTGAAGGTTGTCCATGTTCAGCTCCCCGACATAATGCGTGGCCGACGAGACGGTCACCACCCTGGCGCTGCGGCCAGGACATCCCGACTCTCTCAGGGTGTCCAGAAGAAGGTTGGTGAGAAGGAAGTGACCGAGGTAGTTCAGGCCGAAGTGTTCTTCAAACCCATCCGTGGTCTTCCTCTCAGGGACCATCATCACGCCGGCTGGGGACACGGGGAATTCAGGGAGCGTTAGATGAGATCAGATGGACAAGTCACCTCCCGGCCCCGGCCGGCGCGGCTCAGTTGGCTGAGCAACGTCCATGCACCAGGAGGTCGCCGGTTCGATTCCCGGTCAGAGCACAGGCCCGGGTTGCAGGCTTGATCCCCAGTCGGGGGCGTGCAGGAGGCAGCCGATCAATAATGTTTCTCTCTCTCTCTCCCTCTCCCTTCCTCTTGCTCTAAAAAATTAGTAAAAACACATTTTTTCAAAAATAGCCCTCAGCCAAACCTTGGTGCATTTCACTGGCTCGGGTCTGAACAGCTGGGCTCATTAGCCTCCATTTCTGCTGGGTCCCCAGTGGCCAGGTAAATGGTGACAAGAGCTGAAGGACACCCGCTGCCTAATCTCCTTAAGGCTTAAAATACCCCATTCACTCCGTTTCTATTATGTGCTTCTTAGTGATAATGTACATGGCAAGGAAAGCATTTTGCCGGGAGGGAGAGATGCCAACAGAGATATTGGTTTGATCCCAGCTCTGGTGTCAGATTATAGCACAAACTCACTGCGCCCAGATGCCAAGAATCTGAGAACGCTCTGGGCAAACAGGGAGGTCAAGGTGAGTCGGGAAATCATCAGAGGTCATCTGAGCACATTCTGGGGTGTCAACAGCGTCACCTGGGGAAACCGTGTTTTTACAACAGGAGTGTGGGGACATCGCTGCCCTGCAGACAGCTGGCCACGTCCCGTCCTGGGTTCCGGAAGCAAATGGTCCATTCTGGGCTCATCCAAGATGCGGGCATTCCAAGAACTGATACATAGTTGCTGCTTTTTTATTTTTATATTTTAATTTAAATGTGTCTTTATTCTTTCAGAGAGAGGAAAGGAGAGGGAGAGAGAGAGAAACATCAATGATGAGAGTCATGGATCGGCTGCCTCCTGCACACCCCCTACTGGGGATCGAGGGCATGTGCTCCGACCGGGAATCGAACCAGCGACCTCCTGGTTCATAGGTCGATGCTCAACCCCTGAGCCACGGCAGCCGGGCCTGAGTTACTGCTTTAATATTCATCGGTCTCAGCACTCGGTGCTGATTCATTGGATGCATCCTATGAATGACGAATTCTACGCAAAACGTGGGTCAGTATGAATGCAGCCAGGTAACCTCAAGGTTGCCATAGACATATATACAGGGTGTCCCAAAAAAATGCACACACACTTTGAACGATGATGAAATCAGTGTTTATGAGCACACAGTTCATTTTCAAAATCGAAAACAATCTGCAGAAATGAGTATTTTTTGGGTCAACGCCTGTTTTCAAATGGACGACCGTTCTGGTCCAGGCCCTGCTGATAACACGAAGCAACGGAATCGCCAACATCAAGGATCATTTCGGGCGGTATCTGTGCGCCCTCAATGCGTCGACCGTTGCTGGTTTTGTGCCATATACTTTATCTTTTATCCCCATAAAAAATACTCTAGGGACACTTCAGAATAAATTTTCTTTGTTCAAAGCTTAGTCTGGTTTATCCCATTATTTCAAAGTAGTTAAACCTGAAAAGGAGTGAAACTTAACCGAGCTGTTAAAGTGTGCGTATGTGTTTTGGGGACACCCTGTACTTTTGGGGGTAGGAAACATAATTTTTAGTAATTCTTGATCTCGGGAATTTTGTCCACTGGAGTTATGGGAAGAAATCCTAGAGATAAAACTTACATCCTGTGCAGTTATTAAAAACTTATCCATGTGGCTCAGTGGTTAAGCATCGACCTGTGAACCAGGAGGTCATGGGTTCGATTCCCGGTCAGGGCACATGCCTGGGTTTCGGGCTCCATCTCCAGTTGGGGGCATGCAGGAGGCAGCCGATCCATGACTCTCTCATCATTGATGTTTCTCTCTCCCTCTCTCCATTCCTCTCCCTGAACTCAATAAAGACATTTAAATTTTTTTAAAAAGCAGCAACTATGCATCAGTTCTTGGAATCCCTGCACCCTGGATGGGCCCATAAGCCCATGTACTTATGAATCTCTGTGGGAACCTGCTCTCCGGAAAGACTCCTCTCACGGGGACCGTGGGGTTTCCTGTTGTGTCGGGATTGACCTCCAGGATTGACCAGAACTCACCGTTATTAACCAGCACGTGGAGAGGAATTTTCTTTTCCTTGAACTTGTGGACGAATTGCCGGATGGACCTCATAGACGCCAGATCGCAGTACAAAAACTCCACTGAAAAAGACAAGAATGCCCGATTATCTCCCTGGCAGCCAGTGTTTTGATCGGATTCCCTTAAATGGCCATAATGATGGAATGTCAGCTCCTTAATTGGGCTCTCTTACTGGCAAAGATGTTGAGGTGTCAGTCGCTTGATCGGGGCACATGGCAGAGGGAGGGAGACCTTGTACAGGGAACATGAGCCCTGAAACCAGGCCCCACAGCTGGGGAGGGCAGGGCAGGGCACCCACTATCAATGGGAACTCTGAACGGCTCCATCCCTAAGAACAGAAACATGCAAATCCAGTTGCATGGGGTGGAGGCAGCAGGACTGACCTCGGACAGGACACTGCGAGTCTCGATGGTGAGGGTCTCAGCTGTCACCCCCCCTAACACCCAAGTAGGAGCTGCAACCCCCCAACAATATGCATGGTCAGAGGGGACAGGAGTAATGGATACAGCTGGGATCCTGGAGGTAGAGGGAGACACTGGGATCGTTTCCTGTTTCACACGGAGCGCCATCAATGAGGCCTTCATTTCTATTTGGATAATTAGAGGAATGGAAGGTGAAATGTTTTGAGTAGTCAATGTGCCCGTAGGAGACAAGAACTGGAAATGTGAGGTATACCAGTCGTCCCCATAGCAGAAACAAGAGATCCAGGAAACCACTAGGGGGTGCTGTTTGAGAGAGGAGGTGTGAGCCCAGGGTTGGTGGTCATGACACAAAACCCGAAACAGCAATCCCAAAGACTCTATGCACCCCTATGTTCATAGCAGCACGATTTATAGTAGCTAAGATCTGGAAACAGCCCAAGTGCCCATCCGTAGATGAGTGGATAGAAAAACTGTGGTATGTCTACACCGTGGAATACTATGCAGCTGTGAAAAGGAAAGATCTTGTACCCTTTGGGACAGCATGGAGGGACCTGGCGAGTGTTATGCTGAGTGAAATAACCAGGCAGAGAAAGACAAGTATCCCCGTGATCTCACTCATATGTGGAGTCTAATGAACAAAAATAAACTGATGAACAAAATAGATCCAGAGACATGAAAGCATGGAGCAGACGGAGGGATCTCAGAGGGAAGGGGGGGAGGAAGGGGCGGGAAGAGATGAACCAAAGAACTTATATGCATGTAACATAACCCATGGACACAGATAATAGTGTGGGGAAGGCCTGGGGAGGGGGTAGCAGGGTGGAGGGGGTCAATGTGTGTGTGGGGGCATCTGTAATATTTCCAACACATCATCTGTATACCGTATTGTGTGTTTACCACCCAAAGTCAAGTCTCCATCCATTGCCATTCATCAGCAGTATGGAGATACCTCAACAAATTAAAAACGGAACTGCCTAGTGACCCAGCGATTCCACTTGGCATTTATCGAAAGAAACCTGAAACGCTGATTCGAAAGAACACACGCACCCCTATGTTCATTGCGGCGTTATTGATGATAGCCAAGATACGGATGATAAAATTAAAAAAAAAAATTCTTTTTAAATGTGTTTTTATTGATTTCAGAGAGAGAGGAAAGGAGGGGGAGATACAGGTAGAAACATCGATGATGAGACTCATTGACTGGCTGCCTCCTGCACGCCCCTGACTGGGGATCGAGCCCACAACCCGGGCATGTGCCCTGACCGGGAATCAAACCAGTGACCTCCTGGTTCCTAGATCGACGCTCAACCACTGAGCCACGCCGACTGGGCCGATAAACATTTTAACTGGGGATTAAAACTAAGAACGCTGGATATGGAATACAGTCAATAATATTGCAATAACTACGTATGGTGTTGGATGGGTACTAGGCTTTTTGGGGGGGATCCCTTGGTCCCTTACATAAATATCTAATCGCTATGTTGTAAAACTTAAATTAATTTTAATTTCATGTTAAAAGTAATATAATACTGTAAGTCAACTGTAGTTGAAAAATAAATTTAAAAAAATTTTTTTTAATTAATAAGTAAAAAGGCTGAAAATTCTCAGAAAAGCAAAGCAGGGTTGGCCTGATTCATATAAGATACGGGAAATGTAAGCCCGGCCGGTGTGGTTCAGCAGTTAAGCATCGACCTATGAACCAGGAGGTCGCCGGTTCGATTCCCGGTCGGAGCACATGCCCTCGATCCCCAGTAGGGGGCGAGCAGGAGGCAGCCGATCAATGATTCTCTCATCAATGATGTTTCTCTCTCTCCCTCTCCCTTCCTCTCTCTCTGAAATCAATACATATTTTTAAGAAGATACAGAAAATTTAAGATGAATACATTCACGGGACTGACTGGATTGCAATCTGTACCCCTGAAGCTCCATCAATACGACACCACGATCGTCGCTGCTATTTCCACATGCCTTTGTCCCGAGTGACGCGACACAGAATCCTACAAAAACTCAGAGAGAGGCGACGAGTGACACATCGGACCAGGCTGCCAACGCACATTTAAAAACACGGACACGTCTGCCTTGCGAAGAGATTTAGAAATTATAGGCTCCCGCTTCTAACCGTCCTAATCATATGTTCAATTTATATCTCAGATTTCAACATCCCAAGGAAGGGAGTGCTTTTCTGAAGAAAATGCTGATGATTACAATCTAATCAAGGCAATTAGGGCGAATCAGGCCATCGCATGTGAAAGAAATAGAGAAATTAGAAGAGAAAGAGAATGGCGTTTCGGAAAGGGAAGGGGGAGGGTGGTGCTGAGGGAAATGAGCAAATTCCTTTAGACGTTTTTCTTTTAAAATATGTGTTTTTTTTTTAATGATTTCAGAGAGAGGGAGAGGGAGAGATAGAAACGTCAATGATGAGACAGTCATTGATCGGCTGCCTCCTGCAGGCCCCGGACTGGGGATCAAGCCCGCAACCTGGGCATGTGCCCTCACCGGGAATTGAACCCGTGACCTCCCGGGTCATGTGTTGATGCTCAACCCACTGAGCCACATTGGCCAAGAGAGAGAGACAGAAAGAGAGAGAGACAGAGAGAGAGAGAGGAGACCGATGAGGGTCTCTGCTATCTTTTATTATTATGATTGATTGATTGATTGATTGATTGATTGATTGGAGAGAGAGATTGGCTTCCTATTCCACTCACTGATGAATTCATTGGCTGTTTCTTGTCTGTGCCCCGATCAGGGATCGAACCAGAAACCTTGGGGTACTGGAAAGATGCCCTAAACAACTGCACTGCCCGGCCGGGGCTCCGGCATCTCCTCTTAGAAGGACCCTAATCCCATCCTGAGGGCCCCACTCTCATGACCTCATCTAACCCTGACCCCCACCCAAAGCCCCTGCCTCCTTATACCAACCCACTGGAGGCCAGGGCTTCTACGCATGGATTTGGGGGGCCGCGGGGGGGACACACACATTCATTCCATTGCAGCCGGTCCCATCGGCAGAGCGGGACGGTCGTGCCTTTTCGGTTCAGGGCTGGCGTGAGCGAGCTGTAAACGCATCCGAATGCCAAGAACTCTCTGCGTCATCTGCAGCCCAGCGCAGGGGTTACGAACGTTGGCCGAGACGCTGGATCTGATTGTCGTCAGATAACGAACGGTCCTTGGCAGCCCCGGGAAGGAAGTGCTGGAAGCCCCTCAAACGCTGAACCTACAGGCACCTCCAGCACCGAGAAGCGGGCCTACGGTCGGTCTTCCCAGCCGACATCCTCGCCGCAAATGCAGGGCTGCAGGCATGTCAGGTCTTGAGGCTCTGATGGTGCAATTAGCAGACCAGGCATAGGGTCTGCCCATGTTAAGAAAAAAAATTTTTTTTATTGGCCCGGCCTGCGTGGCTCAGGGGTTGAGCGTTGACCCATGAACCAGGAGGTCTGGGTTCGATTCCAGGTCAGGGCACATGCCCGGGTTATGGGCTCGATCCGCAGTTGGGGGCCTTGCGGGAGGCGGCCGATCAAGGACTCTCATCATTCCTGCATGTGCCCGGACCAAGGATCGGACCTGCAACCTTGGCATATTGGGACCCACTGAGCGGCCTGGCCCGGGCTATCCACATGGCTGTGTGCGTGTGTTTAATTTTTTAAAACTGATTTTAGAGAGCAAGGAAGGGAGAGCGAGAGAGAGAGAAACATCGATGATGAGAGAGTCATGGATCGGCTGCCTCCTGCACGCCCCCGACTGGGGATCGAGCCCCCAACCCGGGCATGTGCCCCGACCGGGAATCGAACCCCGATCGCCTGGATCCTAGGTTGATGCTCAACCGCTGAGCCACCCCGGCCGGGCTTGCATTGTTTTTAAACGCTCATCTCTAGTAAAGCTGCAGAATTAAACAGCCCCGAAGGCGCCAAACATAGTGAAGTGGTGACTGCTGTCTCCTTGCCTTTCTGGGTCACAAATGTCCTAAGCAAGGGGACTGCTACTGGTTTGCATTCCTATCGTTTATCTTGAAAACCTGCCAACGCACCTGCCTCTAATTGGAAGCTAACGATGATGCGTGAAGGGCCTCCCGGTGACCGACTCTGACTTTCTAAGCGGACATCCCCACGTCCACCCACCGTTCGGGTGTCTCCTTGAAAAGAGCAGAAGTCCAAGCAACCATCGCCTCTTGCCCTGGCCTGTAAACCTGGAAAATCCTAGGTTTTCTCATCTTAGAAATGGAGCCAAGAATCGCACCTCCCGCCAGGGTGCTGCAGGGATGAGCCAGGCAACGTGCTCGGTGCAGCATCTTCCCTCTGCTACGCGCTCAATAACTTTATTTATCCTGAAATTCCTGTTTTTGTCACTCAAGAGGATGACCGGCTGTCGGGGGGGGGGGAGGGAAAGAAGATGTCGTGGAGCCCGGCCAGTGTGGCTCAGCGGTTGAGCATCGACCTATCAAGGCTGACCACGTGCATGCTGACCACATGCATGGCTGACCACCTACAAGGCTGACCACGTGCATGCTGACCACCTGCATGCTGACCGAGTGCATGGCTGACCACCTACAAGGCTGACCACCTACAAGGCTGACCACCTGCATGGCTGACCACCTGCATGGCTGACCACCTACAAGGCTGACCACGTGCATGCTGACCACCTGCATGCTGACCGAGTGCATGGCTGACCACCTACAAGGCTGACCACCTACATGGCTGATCACGTGCATGCTGACCACGTGCATGCTGACCGAGTGCATGCTGACCACCTACAAGGCTGACCACGTGCATGCTGGCCACATGTATGGCTGACCACCTGCATGCTGACCGAGTGCATGGCTGACCACCTACATGGCTGACCACATGCATGCTGACCACCTACAAGGCTGACCATCTGCATGGCTGACCACGTGCATTCTGGCCATGTGTATGGCTGACCACCTGCATGCTGACCACCTGCATGGCTGACCACGTGCATTCTGGCCATGTGTATGGCCGACCACCTGCATGCTGACTGAGTGCATGCTAACCGCCTCCAAGGCTGACCACCTCCAAGGCTGACCACCTCCAAGGCTGATCTTAGCCTCCATCCCCTCCAGAGACGAAGCTCATGCCACACGACCCCAAACCCCAGCATCCATCTCACTGTCAGCAAACACCACTGGCCATGGCCCAAGGCCACCAGGGACACGGAGACACTCCAATCCAACGGGACCTTCTGGGGCGCTCGGAACTGGCCGAACAGAATAGGGGGCTCCCGTTAAGCTTGGCCAAGGTTAACCCTTTGGGCACATGTTCCCTGAGGACCTGCAAACTCGCTCACGTGCATACGGTTTCTAAAACGCGGCCCTACATGGGACCGAGCACCACGGGCCCACGCTCCCGTGAGGTCTGCATTGCATTTAGCGGATTTCTTAATTTATCTTTATTCTTGAAAGTATTACAGATCCCGCACCCCCCCATCCGGCCCTCCCTGGGTTACGCATATAATTTATGGGGTTAATCTCTCCCCACCCCTCCCCGCTCCCTCGGAGAGTCATCAGTCTGTTCCACGCATCCCTTTCTCTGGGCCTATTTCTTTCGCCAACGTTTCATTTTCTAACCGTATGGGTCTGGACTCAGCGGCAAACCCTCCTGAGTTACCTCTGTTATTATCGGGGCTCCCTTCTCACGTGCTTAGGTGACACCGCTCACGGGATCGCTTGCAGGTCCCTCGAGGTGGCTCCGAGGCCCGAACACGACGCTTCTAATATCGAGCTCGCTCCTTCCTTTCCACCCGAACCTTCCCCTCTCCGCTCGGCCGTCTGTCCCCCGTTTCCCCCCCAATCTCTGCCTTCAATGATTGTTCTGCCGCTCAGAGGGTTTAATCTCCCGGAGGCGCCCCGCTTAGTCACTGTCTCCTTCCCCGCAGCCCCCTGTGGGTTCTCTTCACAAAGAAACGCATTCGGTGGAGCATAATCCCTCCTATTAAGCTGCACATCTGCGCTAACACGGATCGAGCAACGGGGTTAATTGCCTTTGCGTAAACAAAAACAGGTTGTGTTTTCCCAGACGGCGGGGGGAATGGGAAATGGGGAGAGAATTCTCTTTCCCGGTGTCTGTGTTTTGTTTTGTTTTTCCCCAGGAGCCCGGGGTGGGGTGCGGGGTGTTCCCACCCGCTTTTTCATTCTGTGGTTGAATTCATTGAAACGGTGCCAGAGATGCACAGCCTCGAGGTGGACCCAGCGCCAACTAGGCCCCCTGGAGGACCCTATGACGGAGCAAACGCGGGGTCCTTGGGAGATGTCCAAGGAGCACCCTTCAGACTGGGGGGTTCCCAACGGGGAGGGGGGTATAGGGTCAGGGGGCTTGTAGAAATTCAGGCTGGGAATCCCGGCGAGAGTCTCTCCCTCTACACTTCTGGGGTGGGGCCCGAGAAGCAGTGTTTTTTTTGGTTTTTGGTTAACTCTCACCCGAGGATATTTTTTCCATTAATTTTGTTTTTTTTAGCCCAGCCGGGCGTGGCTCAGCGGTTGAGCGTCGACCTAGGATCCAGGCGATCGGGGTTTGATTCCCGGTCAGGGCACAGGCCCGGGTTGGGGGCTCAATCAATGACTCTCTCATCATTGATGTTTCTATCTCTGTCTCTCCCTCTCCCTTCCTCTCTCTGAAATCAATATATATATTTTTTTAAATTTGGTTTTCTTAGAGGGAGAGAGAAACATCGACGTGAGAGAGACTCACCTATAGGTTGCCTCCCACACACGCCCCAACCGGGGCTGGGGATCGAACCTGCAACCCAGGTACCTGCCCTTGACCAGAAATCGAATCCGTGACCCTTCCATGTGCGGCCCGACGCTCTCACCACTGGCCAGGGTGAGAAGTGGCATTTATTTCTTCTTAAATATGTTTTCATTGATTTTTAGAGAGAGAAACATCAATGATGAGAGTCATGGATCGGCTGCCTCTTGCATGCCCCCGACGGGGGATCAAGCCCACAACCTGGGCCTGTGCCCTGATTGGGAATCGAACCGAGACCTCCTGGTTATAGGCCGACGCTCAACCCCTGGGCCACACCGGCCGGGTGGGACCATTCGCTCTTCTCCCTGATACGACTGTGTTGGAAAATAATCGGCATCATGAGGTCCCCCAAACAGAAACGCATGGTTTTCGTAGGCATTCGGAAATAAGGAAACTGACAAATATCTGCTTTCTCCAAGGGAATCGTGGGCAGTGAGTCACAGGACGTGAGTCAGGAGCAAGGGGCTGATGTTTAAAATAAAACTCCTACAAGAGCGTCTCGTCTCCGAGGACGTGAGCTGCCCAAGGTGCTCCCCGCGGCCGGACGACCGTCAGGGCATCATCCCACCTGGGGCACAGCCCCGGGAGCTCCAGGGGACTCGCCCGTCCTCAGCTGCGTGTCCTCTGATGGCCACAGAGCACCCGTCACGTCCCTCAGGGTTTCTGCTCAGCAGGGTCCCCCCAGAATGTAATGAATCACCTCCCACGCTTGGCGCTGACGTGTTTCTTGGGCCGCCTGGTGGGAACTCGTCAGACTTGAAGCTCTCTGGGGTGAGAATCTGACATTTCGGCCTCTCGGGGAGACTCGGCAGAGGCCTCGTGAAGTTGACGAGAGGGACCTGGGGCAACAAGCACAGGCCTAGGATTTTCAGGGCAGGAGGGACTGAGAAGGGCATTCACGGGGGAAGTAACTTAAGAACCGTACGATTTCACTCACATGGGATATAAAACGGGAGGGGGTGTCCAAGGGGCCTAATATACGGTCACAGAAAGTAATGTGACTTTGGGTCACATGTACAGACGATGTATTGTAGAACGGTGCCCCCGAAAACCTATATAATTTTATTCACCAATGCCGCCCCAATACAGAGCATTCAAACGCATTCTTGGAAACCTCGGTCCACCCTGCGATGGATTCAATCCATCTGAACCAACAGAATCTGGGCAGAACCAGCCCTGGCAGGTTTGGCTCAATGCACAGCCCATCGGCTTGCAGACTGAAGGGTCCCGGGTTCCATTCTGCTCATTGAACAGCTGTTTATACTCTGGCCTTGAACCTCACTGGATGGCTGTCTACTCTGGTGTTGAGCTCATTGGATGGCTGTGCCTTCTAGCCTTGAACTTCACTGGATGGTTGTCTCCCATCACCCTGAACCTGACTGAATGGCTGTCTACAGTCTGGCCTTGAACTTTGTTGGATAGCTGTCTGCTCTGGTGTTGAACTCATTAAATGGCTGTCCCTGGTAGTGTTGAAGCTCATTGGATGGTTGTCTCCTATCACCTTGAACCTACTTGAATAACTGTCTATAGTCTGGCCTTGAACCTCACTGGATGGCTGTCTACTCTGGTGTTGAGCTCATCGGATGGCTGTGCCTTCTAGTTTTGAACCTCATTGGATGGTTGTCTCCTATCATCTTGAACCTCATTGGATGGTTGTCTCCTATCACCTTGAACCTCATTGGATGGCTGTCTCCTATCACCCTGAACCTCATTGGATGGTTGTCTCCTATCCCCTTGAACCTCACTGGATGGCTGTCTACTCTGGTGTTGAACTCATTGGATGGCTGTATCCTATAACTTTGAACCTCATTGGATGGCTGTCTACTGTGGTGTTGAACCTCACTGGATGGCTGTCTATCCTTGAACTTCATTGGATGGCTGTCTCCTATCACCTTGAACCTTATTGGATGGCTGTCTACTCTAGTGTTGAACTCATTGGATGGCTGTCCCTTCTAGTTTTGAAGCTCATTGGATGGTTGTCTCCTATCACCTTGAGCCTCATTGGATGGCTGTCCCCTCTAGTCTTGAGCCTCATTGGATGGCTGTCCCCTCTAGTCTTGAACCTCATTGTCTGTCTCCTACCACCTTGAACCTCACTGGAAGGCTGTCACACTAGACATAGAAATGTTCAGAACCAACAATGCACAAAATCAACTCTGACGTGGAGAGAAGACCTTTTGAAAAGCATAGGATTCAGGAGAAAAAGACAATGAAATAACGTGACTAGAGGGGGGAAATGCAACAGACGGCGGAACTGGAACAACGTGAAATGGAATCATAGGCAAAGGTTCCGTGTAAAGACAGAAGCCCTGTGACAAAGACAGACCCAAATTTGCGGCGAAAAGAGCTACTGCGAACCATACGTGTTATTTTTAAATGCTGCAACCACATGCCCAGCATCCACATCCTGGTCAAAATGTAGAGCTTTAAAGAGAAAATCAATAAGGTTAGATTTCAGTCAAGACTTGTCTACAGCTTCTTGAGTTGCAAAAGATTCGGACCAATGCTTCCAGCCCCCAGGGACGAGTCGTTCAGGTGGGAGAGCAGGAGACCGTCAAACGCTTCAGGAATCAGGAAATAAAAACAGCTCACTGTTTTCCAGAAAAGAAACTCAAGACACACGCTCCAGTACACCCAGAGCTCCGTGCAGCCGGGGGCCCGCCCACAGCAAGGACAGGCAATGAGCATCGGACCAAAGATTCGCCAAAGCAACTGGGGTCGCTGCATAAAGAATGAAGAACTGCCCGGCTGGTGTGGCCCAGCAGTTGAGCATTGACCCACGAACCTGGAGATCACAGTTCGACTCCTAATCAGAGCACATGCGTATATTTTAAATATTTTTCCAGAGCATTCGTTCGAAAAGATATATGTACCTACCCCTGTTTATTGCAGTGTTATTTTCAACAGCCAAGACATAGAAGCAACCCAAGTGCCCATCAATAGACAACTGGATATATAAGATGCGGTATATATATATAATGGAATATTACTCAGTCATGAAAAAGAATGACCTATTACCATTTGCAACAACAATGGATGGACCTACAGGGTATTATGCTCAGTGAAATAAGTCAGACAGAGAAAGACAAATACCATATAACTTTACTTATACATTTATAATCTAAAGAACAAAAGAGTCAGAAAGAGACCAAAGAGATGGTCACCAAAAGGATGGAGGTGGGGGAATGGATGTAAAGGGAAAGAGAAATCTCTAGTCAATACTATTTTGATAAGTTTGCATGGTGATATGATTATTAAAATTAGTGGGGCAAAAAAATAAAATAAATAAAATAAAATAAAATTAAAATTAAATAAAATAAAAATAAAATAAAATAAAATATAAAATAAAATAAAATAAAATAATAAAATAATAAAATAAAATAAAATAAAATAAAATAAAATAAAATAAATAAAATAAAATTAGTGGGGCGATCACACTGTTAGGCATAAAAACATCAAATCACTATATTGTACACCTGACACTAATGTAGCTAATATGATATTGTATACTGACTATACTTAAATAATCCTATTTTTTTTAATCTTCACTGGAGGATATTTTTTCCATTGCTTTTCAGAGAGAGTAGACGGGAGGGAGAGAGAAACATAAATTGGTTGCCTCCCGCATGTGCCCCGACTGGGGCCGGGGATCAAACCTGCAACCCAAGTACATGCCCTTGACCAGGAATCGAACCCAGGATACTTCAGTCCACAGGCTGACGCTCTAACCACTGAGCCAAATTGGCCAGGGCTTAAATAACATTAAAAAAAACACACACACAGACACCCAAAAAACCCCCAGAAGTTGTTAACTTAAAAATAAACACAAAAATTTCAATTTTCATTGAAGTAGAGACTTCCCAAGTAAAAAGAGGGGTGACAGACATCTGAAGTTGGGTCAATGCCCCCTGGAGAAGGTGCCCTTGTGGGCACACACCCAGCTCTGTGCCTGTCTCGCTGGTGCCATCCGTCTGGCTCCCAGACTGGAGCCTGATTTAATAACCACCGAAGAGAAACTGAATAACCGCTTTGATGGACAGGTTAATGAGAGTAATTTTTAACTGAACAGCCAGAAAAATGCAAAAATCTCATGAAAGAAAAAAAAAAAAAAAAAAAGCTGGAGCTACTCACCCAGGGGCAAAGCATTTAAATTTCCTCCCTCTCGAAAAATTAATTACAGGGGGTGGCCGCATTTCTGCAAATTCAGAGTGTCTCATTCTGTCCTCAATTAGTGCTCAATTTTCTTCCCGGGGAGAAAGCATCGGGTCCGTGATATGGGTTTCTATCAAAATGCTTCCTGGGATCACAGATTTAAAAAAGACGGATTAGCCCGGCCGGCGTGGCTCAGGGGTTGAGAGTCGACCTCGGAACCAGGAGGTCACGGTTCGATTCCCGGTCAGGGCACACGCCCGGGTTGTGGGCTCGATCAATGACTCTCTCATCATTGATATTTCTATCTGTCTCTCCCCCTCTGCTTTCCTCTCTCTGAAATCAATAAAGATATATTTAAAAATAAATAAAAATAAAAAAATAAATTTTAGGAGACCTCAGTCTGCAGGGATGTTTGTCTGTTTTTACGGTTTTTTTTCCCAAACAGATAAGACCTTTTTTTTTTTTTTTTTTTTTGCAGGATGCCGTGAACCCCCAATCATGTTTCTTTTAGTGTATTTCGTAAGAGAAAGCCCCACATCATCTTTATTACAGTCCCAGTTTGGAAAGAAAGAAGAATTTGGGCCCTGGCCAGCATGGCTCAGTGGTTAGAGCATCGGCCTGCAGGCCTAAGGGTCTCAGGTTCGAGTCCTGTCAAGGGCATGTACCTGGGTGGCCGGTTTGATTCCCGGCCCCGGTCGAGGCCCGTGCGGGAGGCAACCCATGGATGGGTCTCTCTCACATCAATGTTTCTCTCGCTCTCTCGCTCTCACGCTCTCCGAAAAGCAATGGAAAAAGTATCCTCTGGTGACAATTAATGGGGAAAAAATATATCTATATAAAAACTAGGGGAAAGCTATGCAATGCCTCCAAGGTCATTCACATAAACGCTAGGAGAAAACACGTCCTATTTTCTATCTTCCTCGTGATTCCTCAGTTATTTTGGGCGAAAACACTGAGCTTCTGCTAAAAAAAAAATAACAACGAAAAATAAACTCAACACTGACTCTCGACACTCAAGCTGATGTTTCCCTGCTACACCGCCTACCCCCAGACCAAGATTTGCAAAAGCGGCAACGCACACGAACCTGGAGGGTGGCTGAGCATAGGGACGGGGGGGCAGGTAGGATGGGAACAGGCAGGCAGCCTGGAGTCTCCGGCGGCCTAGGGACCCTTCAAAGAAAGTGAGGAATCTCCGGACCCGACACCCACTTCTTCGAGCCAAACCTTCCCCTTCTTAGGCTCGCGCTTACCATGGGGGTCGTTGGGAATCTGTTGTTGTATTTTTTTTCCAGAAGGAGACACCCAACCCAAATTGGAGGCCTTAAAGGTGATCCTGACGAGCCTCTTCGATGGGTTTGGCCTGTCAAAATGCCCACAGCCCCGGCTGCTGTGGCTCAGTGGTTGAGCACATCCCAGGCACACAGAGGTCGCCAGTTTGATTCCAGGGCAGGGCACGTACCTTGGTATCCGGCTCGATCCCCAATAGGGGGCAGTGCAGGAGTCAGCCCATCCATGTTTCCCTATGTGTCTCCGCCTCCCTTCCTCTCGCCAAGAATCAATAATAAAAAATAAAAAATAAAAAAATGCGCACAGAGCGGGTCAGAAAGAGAAGAGAGGGCGGATTTCACCCGTTGGAATATACAGGTGGAAACATCAGGCATATGGGCCAGATACCAGCGTGTCCCCCTCCCTGTGACTCGGTATCTTCCGGCTCGATAAGGTTCCCTAGCCACGGTGAAGGACAGGACAGGTGACAGACCGCTCAGGACATCCTATCGCAGCACAGCAAGGACCGAACGCCCTGGGAGACCGAGCGGTGGAAACGGATCTCCAGGTTGGATGGGTTGTCTCAGACGGCGGGCGGACACAAGAAAGGACAACCGAGGTCATCGCCTCACGCGATATAAAGCCTAGCCCCGCGTGCCCTGGCTGGTGTGGCTCGGTCGGCGGGACCAGTGTCTCACGCGCCAAAGGGTCACGGGTTCGACTCCCACTCCCGGCCCTGATCAGGGCATGTAGGAGAAGCAGCCGATCGATGTGCGTCTCTCCCATTGATGTTTCTCTCTCTCTCTCTCTCTCCCCTTTTCTCGTCTCTCTAAAAGTCAGTGAGAAAATGTCCTCAAGTAAGGATTTAAAAAAAACAAAAATTTAAAAAAAACACACAAAACCCAGCCCTGAGACGATGATGAAGGTGAAACCCACCGGCCACCACGAAGACACATACCACGGACTCGGGAAAAGTAAGACTAACGTCCACGGAAGCGAATGAAGGCTGCCACAGAGATACCTGGGGGGGGGGAACCCCTAAAATAACACACAGCACCAAATTCGAGGAAGCACCCAGCGCCTCCTGGTGGAAGGAAATGAAGGTGACAAAACCGGACTTAAGTAAGAATCACGTTGGTAAATAAACGCCGGGTAGGATAGAGCCAAAAAGCAGAAACCCATCGAACTCAAGGACCCAAAATGGTCAGACGCCAGCAAGGTACGCCGGGGGAACCGTTCGTTGGTTCCTTAGCGTGAATCATGATGGTGCTTATGAGTTTTCAAAGTTATTGAACTTAAAAAAAAAATACATTTCTAGATATGTTTTTAATTGATTTTAGGGAGAGAGAGAAACATCGATGAGATGGAGTCATGGATCGGCTGCCTCCTGATCGCCCCCTAGTGGGGGTCAGGTGCCCTGACCGGGAATTGAACTGTGACCTCCTGGTTCGTAGGTCGAGGCTCAACCGCTGAGCCGCACCAGCCAGGCTGTGACTGATGTTGGAGGATAGATGCTGTTCAATGTCCCACGTGACAAAAAGGCAGGTAGACATCAATCGCTTCTCCTGCCAACAGCAGCCGGGCGGCTGGTTGGCCATTTAAGTTACCAGCTAAACTAGCCGCATTCGTCACGGGAAACCCAGGCTGCTTTCGTTGGCAGGCAAACTGTGGTTCTTCAGCGCTGGGCGTCTGGCAAGCGTCTTCTCGAAAACGAACAGAGGGAGCCTGTCACGCTAAGGAAAGCGAATCACAATACTGATCGTCCGAGAGAAAACCTGAGCGTTTCAAAGAGAAAAATGAGCATTTTGGAAACGTAGCGTCCGGTACAGCGAGCTTAACAGCTTCCCAAGAATTAAGGACTTTTTCCCCACGAGATCGGCGGTTACGAAACCCATGCGGTTATTTCTCGATGTTGTAAAATGAAATGCGTGACCCTTTAGAAGACCTCTGTGACTCAGGGAACCGATACTCTCCAAAGGATTGATCGGAAATCGATCCATTACCAAACTCGAACCGGACAATTCATTTTCATTGAGCAGAATAAGTTCGATATTGTTTACAGAGCCCATATTGCAGCTCGGTCTTTAAAGAAATGGTCACCTCTTGCCCTGGCTGGTGTGGCTCAGTGGTTAGACCATCGGCCCGCACATTGAAGGTTGCGGGTTCCATTCCCGGTCAAGGGCACGTACCTGGGTTGCAGGTTCGATTCCCAGCCCCAGCTGGGGTGCGTGCGGGAGGCAAACAGTCTATCGATGTCTCTCTCTCCCTCTTTTCTCGGGTAAAAATGAACAAAAATCCAAAAAAAAAAGAAATGACCATCTCTTGGGTTTTGCAAGAGCGTCAAAGATCATGCAAAATTATCTGCAAGAGCTATGAAAACAGTGGTTCGTTTTCCAGCTCCACGTCTGCGCGAGGCTGGGTTTTTCTTCAACAGAAACAACAGATGGCGACAGATTGAACGGTAGACGTAGGTAAGAATCCTGCTGTCTTTTCTTAGCCACAGATTTGCAAAACTGTACAATAATGTCACTTCTCTCCTTGGATTTTGGTGCTTTCATGAAAAAATATGTCCTTGATGCCCAGCCGGTCACAGTTCGATTCCCGGTCAGGACACGTGCCCGGGTTTCACGCTTGATCCCCAATAGGGGGGTGCAGGAGACAGTTGATCAATGACTCTCTCATCATTGATGTTTTTATCTCTCCCTCTCCCTTCCTTTCTCTGAAATCAACAAAAACGTATTTTTTTAAATGTCATTTATGCTAACGCGCTGTGTGTGTGTGTGTTTGCCCTGTGCTGTGATATTGGCCCCCATGGGACAGCCGCTGGCACATGCCAAAGCTGGAGCACTCACAAGACCGTCGCCCAGAAGCATAATCCCGCACCCCGTTATCAGACAAATCCCTTTAAAATAAGACGAGAAATATCTCGCGTTGGAGCATGAACAGGACAGCTGATGAATCCCCAAGCGAACCCTCTGGATAAGCTCAGAATGAATCCAGGAGCCTGACACAGCCTCGGGGGGTGCTAGGAGCCACAGCAGAATGAACCCGTGAAAAAAGAGAAGCCCGGCTGGCGTGGCTCAGTGGCTGACCCTCGAACTAGGATCCAGGAGGTCGCCGGTTCGATTCCCGGTCAGGGCACAGGCCTGGTCGCAGGCTCCTCGATCCCCAGTAGGGGGCGCGCAGGAGGCAGCCGGTCCATGACTCCGTCTCCCTGTCCCCTCCTCTCTCTGAAATCCAGAAAAACATTTTTAAAAACGAGAGAAAAGTGGGTATTCGTCGCACAGCGTGGATGCGGAATGAATCTTCTCCGCCTGCCGCCTGCCTGTGAACCACCCCGATTCCCAGCCACACCTCGCAGAAACGCCCAAGGACACGGGTGTCTACACATGCGTGATGGCACCTAAGCCGGGGCAGGTGCCCTGGCCGGGAATCGAACCCGTGACCTCCTGGTTTATGGGTTGATGCTCAACCACGGAGCCGCACCAGACGGGGACCAGAACTAATTCTGGCAGAACCTCCCCAGGACCTCCAGTGAGCCACACTCCCTTTCTTCACACAGCGTCAACAGTTCAGGACAAGTAACGCAGAATCCACGGCTTCCTTCTGCCTCAAATCCTCCCTCTACAGGTCTTCCCCAGAAATATATAATTAAAAAAATATATATATATATACATATATATATTTGTATATTATTATTGTATATTTTGCATATTTTTGTATATTTTTGTATAATATTTTGAATATTGTATGTCGACTATATATATATATATATATATATATATATATATATGTTTTTATTGATTTCAGAGAGAGGAACTAACAGGAGAGAGAGAGAGAAACATCAATGATGAGAGAGTCATTGATCGGCTGCCTCCTGCAGGCCCCCGACTGGGGTTCGAGCCCACAACCCGGGCCTGTGCCCTGACCGGGAATCGAACCCTGATCGCCTGGATCCTAGGCCGATGCTCAACCGCTGAGCCACGTCCGGCCGGGCGAACTGAAAAAAATTTTTAAAAATATCAAATAAAGGCTCAAAACAAGAAAAAACATTGAGACCAGCAAAAAAAAATTTTTTTAAAAAGTTGTACGCATTTTGGTTCCGACTCATGTCACAAGCATAACGCTCTCTAGGTCCATCCCTGTTGCTGCCAATGGCAAGATTTCATTTTTTTTTTTATGGACCGTCAGGGTATCTAAATGTCAAATCGTTCCACGGAGCCCCGGGTATGGATAGAATATTGTATGTCGACTATAATTAAATAAAAAACATAATAGGCCCTGGCTGGTGTGGCTCAGTGGTGAGAGCGTCAGCCCGAATACCAAGGGGTCGTGGGTTCGATTCCCGGTCCAGGGCACATACCTGGGTTCGATCCCAGGCCCCAGTCTGGGCACATACAGGAGGCAACCGATAGATGTCTCTCTCTCTCCCCCTTCCACTCTCTGAAAATCAATGGAAAAAGTATCCTCGGGTGACAATTAATAAAAAAAAATAATAATAAATAAAAATAATGGAAACTAACGTGCATTTTTTTGCCTTGGCTATTGGGGAAACTGAGGAAGCCCACGTCTGGGGCACAGCACGCTTGGCATTTCCAAGGAGCTGCTCTTCCGTCCGCCGGTGGTTTGCGCTTGTCCGGAAAACCCTGTGCGTCCCCAGTTTCCTCCCCCTGCAAGGACCGTCCTCGCTGTGTAATCCCGTCGGCTTTGGCGATGGCTATTTCCTCCGGGGCCAGGAAAAACGCAGCTCAACGGGCCTTTTTTAAAAAAAACCCACGGGACCTAAAATTTTCCTCTCTGTGATTTTTAAAAACATTTTTTTTACTCACTTGCCCGTAGCCACGGTTGTTTGCACAGTGTTGTTTTTTTTTTTTTTTTTTGGCAAAACAGAAATGAAAAAGAGCGATTTTCCTGGGGTCCTGCTTTCTTGTAGAAGAAAGGGCTCCCTCCTTCCTCCCCGGCGCCTCCAATTCAGACCGAGCGAAGGTGTTACGGGGACCACGTGACGCTGTTCTTGCCAAAGCCCCATTTCTATGGGCCGCGGGGGGACTGAAATGCAGGAATTGTGTCTGAGGCGCTGTAAGTGGCAGGTGTGTGTGCGTTTCCCTTCTCATAAACCAAAGCACAAAAGACAATTGTCACAGGGGAAGGAAAACACCAGCCAGCACCATGCACAAGGCTGACCGTCACCTCAATAGGATAATGTCCGTATTCCACTCACAGTAGCCGGGGAGACAGGGCCTGACCCCCCTATGACCACATCAGGAGCCTGCAGACCTGACATCACCCCGATTGTGCAACCCGGGTGTTGGGTTTAGACGGATGCCCTCTGGGCCCCCCGAAGAACTGTCCCCTCAGGGCCAGCATGAGGCCTCCTTTAGCTATAAGGTCTTTGCAGATGAACTTTTTTTTTTTTTTATAGCGAAAATATATTTTATGTTAATACAATAGCTGCCACCGACACACTGGGTCCAGACACAACAGAAACTACAAGCATTTTATAATAAGCTTTCATGGACCTTTTCAAGTAATTCTAAAGAAAATACTCCCAATTCTGCTCAACACGGTGACTTGGGTCGTTGAAATTTTTCCCCATGATAAAAATATAATTTTGAAAGCCCCAACCTTCATACATCTGTAAAGAATGGAATAAAAAAAAAGCCTATATAGTATATCAATAATGAATGCTTCCCGCGCTTTGAATCAAATACTCTTATAACCAGTGTAGAAATCGGTTGATCGATAAACTTGATGAAATGTGTATCCAAATGTTCACGAAAAACTACATTTTTATTTCTAAGTATTTTTGCCTTGTCGATGTCTTCTGAGTGGATATTTTAAATGCCGAGAAATAAAATGCAACTCTGGAGAGAAGTAAAACTGCCCAAATGCTAGAGTTGATCAACTTAGGGTAAGAATATATGTCAGAAATCTCCTGACTGTGTACAAATTGCTCAAGGGCTTAAAGATAGGTTATCTAAGCCAAAGTTACCGAGAAATAAAATCTTATATGAATTCTATTGCAAGTCAACAATCCTAGTAAAAGAGAACAGAGATGTTGATTAGAAGGGGCCTAAATCCAAGGACAGGGCCCTTAGGAGACAGAAGAAGACACATGGACACAGAGGAGAGGCCCCGTGGAGACGGGAGGGATGCAACCACCAGCTCCAGGGGCGCCTGGAGCCCCAGGAGCTGGAAGGGGCAGGAAGGACCCTCCCCTGGATCGCAGACGTCTTTGGAAACAGGGTCCTTGCAGATGGAATGAAGCGAAGTATCTGAGCCGAGGTCATCCTGGATATTTTTTTTTTTCTATTGATTTTTAGAGACAGTGGAAGGGAGAGAGACCAAAGTGACAGGCGCATTTATTGGTTGCCTCCTGATCGAAGCCGGCGATTGAACCCCGGTTATGGGACCTTGACCGGCAATCGAACGTGAGACCCTTTGGTGGTGCGCAGGCTGGTGCTCTAACCACTGAGCCACACCGGCCAGGGCGAGAGAAGCCCTCTTTTTGCTGAATAAAAAAAACGTCTGGCAGCTCCCGCGTGTTCCTGTGAGCTGAGCCGCGATTACGATTCTTCTCATGAAGAAGAATAAAAGCAATAAAAGCAGCGTAAAAGCAATTAGACCCATTATGCGGGTCGTTAGCTGGCTGAGGCCTCTGTCATCCCGTCTGGCAGGCCTGAGGTCTTTCTTTTTCTCTTGTTTTTTTTTTTTTTTTCAAATCACAAGTGAATCTCCTTCTAAACGACAGGGCCGAGAACTGGGGGGCAGTCCTACGGTCTCATGGCACCAAAGGACTTGGGAGAATCTAAATATTTGTTAAAACCCTGGCTCGTGCGGCTCGGTGGTTGAGCCTGGTTCAACCTACGAACGAGGAGATCACAGGAAGTATTTGCTTATTAGAATTCATGTAATGCAGATTTGGATGAAGTAGGGCAGAGAGAAAGAAGGGGGGGGACACCAACCATTCCCCCCACAGGCCTTTACAGCCTCCAGAGCGTTCCTTTCCTGGACAAAGTGAAGAGCAAACCAGTTCTCTCTGACTTGCATTTCCCCGGAGAATGTGTCCCGTCTCTGTGCCCAGGTGTCCACACGCAAAAGTTATCTCGGGTGCAATTGATTTCCTTGAGAAAGGGCTATAAAAATAAGCATTTTATAACATGCACATTCCAGCCGCAAAAAGGGAGAGGCGGGTTAGGAACCGCAGTTCTAGGAGTTTCTTATTTTATGTTGTCCCGGGAGATTTTTTTGTAGTTGTTAATCTTCACCTGATGATATTCTTTCCATTGATTTTTTTTTTTTTTTTACAGAGAGTGGGAGGGGGAGACAGGCAGAGAGCGAGTGAGAGAGAAACATCAATGTGAGACACACATCGAGTGGTTGCCTCCAGCATGCACCCCCATTGGGGCCCGGGATCGAACCTGCAGCCCAGGTCCATGCCTTTGACTAGGAATTGAACCCATGACCCTTTGGTGGGTGGGCTGAGGCTCTAACCACTGAGGCACACGGGCCAGGGCCTGGGAGATTCTATTTTAATCAGTACAAAGCTATCTTAGCATGGAGGCTATGAGTGTGTCTGATGAGGGCTCCATACAAAAGCAAGCTTGTAAAGTGACAAAGGGTATATTAGGTAAAATTTCTTACCAGAAGCATCCTTACCAAGGGACAGAGGTATTTATGAAAATGAACATGAACATGAACGAACTCAGTTCTGATAGTATCAGAGAAAAAGACCGTGCTCTCAGTTTGAGTAAAAGTTACAAAAATTCAGCTCGAGGGAGAAGACTTAAAAGTTAAGGGGATACCATATCCAAGGGCAATGGGCAGCTCAGATTAGCTTCTCCCAACATTCACTGCAACAATTATGTTAAATTAAATATGATCCCAACACAGGGTGCAGTGAAAGTTGCAGAATTAATGAGCCTATCCTGTAGCACAGGCATATTGTACTAGGACAGTCACGAATGTGACAGTCAGTGCCAGCAGCTAGCTGGGCATCCCCAGGGAGCCCATTAACGTCTCTGGGCATCAGCTCAAAAATTCTGTGATTTTATGTGACAATAGCTACAGTGAATAAAAGAGCAGCAATCATCACCATGACCATCACAACCATCATCCTCACGGCCACCATCATCATCAGCATCATCACTATCATCACCACCATCATCACCACCATCACCACCATCACCATCACCATCATCAGCATCATCACTATCAGCATCATCACTATCATCATCATCACCATCATCACCGTCACCATCATCACCACCACCATCATCACCATCACCATCACCATCATCATCACCATCACCATCATCACCACCACCATCATTACCATCACCATCATCACCACCATCACCATCACTATCATCACCGTCACTACCAACATCATCATCACCATCACCACCATCACCATCATCATCACCATCACCATCACCATCATCATCACCACCATCACCACCACCACCATCACCACCATCATCACGATCATCACCACCACTACCACCATCACCACCATCATCATCATCACC
The DNA here is from genome assembly GCF_054644295.1 of Miniopterus natalensis. Classification (NCBI taxonomy): domain Eukaryota; kingdom Metazoa; phylum Chordata; class Mammalia; order Chiroptera; family Miniopteridae; genus Miniopterus; species Miniopterus natalensis. The sequence continues at coordinate 106,065,731 of NC_142103.1, read as the reverse complement.
ATCATCACCATCACCATCATCATCACTATCACCATCACCATCACCATCACCATCATCATCACCACCATCACCACCACCACCATCACCACCATCATCACTATCATCACCACCACTACCACCATCACCACCATCATCACCACCACCACCATCACCACCATCATCACTATCATCACCACCACCACCACCATCACCACCATCACCACCACCATCACCACCACCATCACCACCACCATCACCATCATCACTATCATCACCATCATCACTATCATCACCATCATCACCATCACCATCATCATCACTATCACCATCATCATCACCATCATTATCGTCACCATTATCATCACCGCCATCATCATCATCATCTTTAACTCTTGTCCTCAGGCAGAGACACAGCCAGAATGAATGAGTAGAGCCACATTTCAATAAAACTTTATTTACAAAAACAAGTCGAGGACTCCTGGTCTAGACTATCCTTGGAGGTTTGGGAAATGTATTAAGAACTCCATCATAGGCAGGAGCCTTTTGGTGGATGGTTCCGACTTTTGCTATTTCCGCATGATACTGATCTTTGTGTGACCTCTGATTTATTTGCACCTATTTGGGAAAATTCCTTTCTTTTTTTTAGGGGTGGGGATGAGACATCCTTTTGGAACTGGTCATCCAATATATTAGCTAGGAATCAAGAAACAATTCCTTTTTGCCCAGATGTAAATTATATTTTTATTAGATGGTATTCCCTCTTGCTTGTGCCAAGGCACACTAGTTGGTTCTTACTTTTCCTAAATGTGTGATGACAGGTGAATAATTGCTTCATGAATTATTCTCTGTTCTTTTTATTAAAGAAACCATTAACTGGTTTTCTTTGTAGCTCTCCTGTTCGTTCCACTCGGTATTTCATTTCTGCACAATATTATTACTTCCATATCCCACATCCCAATTTTTATTTCATTCCCCCGGGGTGCTCAGCCATAATTATTTCTTTCATCTGTTATGAGTTCAAGAACGTAGAGCAATATAAATTGTATTTTCACTGTATTCCACAGGATGTGATATATTCCATTCCTAGTTTTTATACAATATTTCACGACTGGCTATGAATTCGGATGGTCTACATGCTTTAAAAGGGCAGCTTTCAAATAGGAATGTGAGCCCTGGCTGGTGTTGCTCAGTGGTTAGAGCGTCGGCCTCTGCACTGAAGGGTCTCGGGTTTGATTCCCGGTCAAGGGCATGTACCTGGGTTGCAGGTTCAATCCCCGGCCCAGTTGGGGCATGTGCAGGAGGCAAGCAATCGATGTGTCTCTCTCACATCAATGTTTCTCTCTCACTCTCTCCCCGGCCCTCCCTTCCACTCTCTCTAAAAATCAATGGAAAAAAGTATATCCTTGGGTGACGGTTAACTAAAAAACAAGTTTTATTAGTGGTACTTAGTCACTGTAAAAGCCACAGAAGAACACAGAGGCATTCCCAGAATAAAGGGAGAGTTTGAAAAGGGGGCCAGAATCACATCGGGACATGCAGCTGGGAAGGAGCTAAGGGTACACATTGCCCAGGTCCTGCATTTGCTGCAGGCAGTGCCTCTGTGTTTGGGGCGGGTGTGGCTTCGGCGGGGCTCACTGCGTTTCACCCCTGAGTTCTCCTTTGCAGACAGAACCCAGAGAGCAGCTGCGGTACAGATATCTCGCTCTGCTGACAAAGCCATCTGTTTTCTCTTTGAGCAACACTCATTATTTCTTATCTGTTAAATAGAGCATACAAATGTGAGTTGCTAAACCCCCTCGATAATCTTCCTGGTAATGAGCTTGTACAACAACCCACGTGGGTGGAACTGAGAAATGTTCCTGAACTGCTGAATGTGCAGAGCAGGGGACAGGCCACAGCTACTCGTGGGAAGGGGGAGGCCCCAGCCCTGTCGTCCGGCAGTCAGATGGGGGCCCCTCTAACCCCAAGTGGTAGCCCTGACCCTGACCTGACCTTGACTCTAACCGAAACTCTAACCTCTAACTTCCAAGGTCTAAACCTAACCCTAACTTTAACCTCTAAGCTCCAAGCTCTAACCCTAACCCTAACCCTGACCTCTAACTTCCAAGCTCTAACCCTAACCCTGACCTCTAACTTCCAAGCTCTAACCCTAACCCTAAACCTGACCTCTAACTTCCAAGCTCTAACCCTAACCCTAACCTTGACTTCTAACTTCCAAGCTCTAACCTTAACCCTGACCTCTAACTTCCAAGCTCTAACCCTAACCCTAACCCTGACCTCTAACTTCCAAGCTCTAACCCTAACCCTAACCTTAACCTCTAACTTCCAAGCTCTAACCCTAACCCTAACCCTGACCTCTAACTTCCAAGCTCTAACCCTAACCCTAACCTTGACTTCTAACTTTCAAGCTCTAACCCTAACCCTAACCTTGACTTCTAACTTTCAAGCTCTAACCCTAACCCTAACCTTGACTTCTAACTTTCAAGCTCTAACCCTAACCCTGACCCTAACCATAACCATAACCTCTAACATCCAAGCTCTAACCCTAAGCCTAAGCCTAACCCTGATCTCACCTTGACTCTAAATCTAACTCTAACCCTAAACCTGACCCTAAACCTAACAGGGACCCTGACTCTAACCCTGATTCCAACCTCAACTCTGACCCTAAACCCTAATCCTAAACCAGACTCTGACCCTAAACTTAACACTGACCCAGCAGACCCTGACCTGAATCCTGAACCCTAACTCTAACTCTGAATGCTTAACCCCAAACCTAAACCTAACCCTATATTCCAAGCTTTAACCCTGACTCTGACCCCGACAGGAACACCTAACCCTAAGGCTAAAGTTAGTGCTAAACCCTAACGCCTCATCATCACCCTAAACTCTGGCCATAAACCCTAACCCTGCACCCTAACCCTAACCGTAACCTCTAACTCTGACCCTGACCCTAATCCTGACCTGTAACCCTAAACACTAACCCTGACTCTAATCCTAACCCTTGGTCCTTAAAGAAATGAGCTATTGAGCCATGAAAAGACGTGGAGGAAGCTTATGTGCATATTATTACGTGAAAGAAGACGCTACACGCTGCGATTCCAACGTATGACAAAATATTCCAGGAAAGACAAAACTATGGAGACAGTAAAAAGATCACTGGCCGCCATGGGTTGGGAGGAGCGAAGAATGGAAATGGAGCACAGAGGATGTTTAGGGCCGAGAAACCACTCTGTAGGATACTATAATTGTGACTACAGGTCATGATACATTTGCCCAAAACGAGAGGATGCACAACACCAAGAGCGAACACTAATGTCAACTGCGGATCTTGGTTCATAACAATGTATCCACGTGCGTTCATCCTTTGTAACTAATGAGTCATCAAACATAACCAGTGAGTTTTCAACTGTAGCTAATAATACAGAAAACTGCGGGGTAGGGAGCAGGTGTACGGAAATTTGCTGTTATTTTCTGCTCAGTTTTCTGCACACCTAGAAACGGTGCTAAAAATTGAAGTCGAGCAATTTTTTAAATTTTTTTTTAAGATTTTTTAAAACAAATATGTCTTTATTGATTTCAGAGAGAGGAAAGGAGAGGGAGAGAAAGTTAGAAACATCAATGATGAGAGTCATTGATCAAGCCCACAACCCGGGCATGTGTCCTGACCAGGAATCGAACCCCAATCACCTGGATCCTAGGTCGACACTCAACCGCTGAGCCACACCCAGCTGGGCCGAGCAATTTTTTTTAAACAATAAAAATATAGAGAACAGCAGGCCTGGCCATACCTGCCAGGTGAATGAATACTACATAGTGATCCCTCTACCTCACCCTGGGCACAGAGAAGCCTCTCAACCAAAACTTACAAATCACTGAAACAGAAATATAGAATGTCCCCCAAAAATGTATACACACTTTGAATAATATAAAGCCAGTATCTATTAACATAGAGTTCATTTTCAAAATTTTTAAAATCTACAGAAATGAATAATTATTTTATTTTATTTTATTTTTTTGGTCAATGCCTGTTTTCAAACTGATGACCGTTCTGGTCAAGGCACCACTGATAACGCGAAGCAATGGAATCGCAAACGTCAAGAAGCATTTCATTTGGTATTTGTGCACCCTCAACGCGTCGACTGTTGCCAGTCTTGTTTTGTTTTTTAAATATGTCTTTATTGTTTCAGAGAGAGACAGAAACATCAGTGATGAGAGAGTCATTGATCGGATGCCTCCTGCATGCCCCTTACTCGGGATGGAGCCCAAAACCTGGGCATATGCCCTGATTGAGAATCGAACCGTGTAAATATACATATATATATATAAAGTATATATATATATATATATATATATATATATATATGTATATATATATATATATTTTTTTTTGCTTGAGATGTGTTCAAAAGAACCGATCAAAATGAATTTCCCCTGCACCCATTCTACCCCCACAAATTAAAAAAAACATGAAAGCAGAACGACTGCCAATGGCCCCAGCCAGTGCAGCTCAGTGGTTGAGCATCAACCCATAAACCAGGAGGTCACTGGTTCAATTCCCGATCAGGGCACATGCCCGGGTTGCGGGCTCGATTCCCCCAGTATGGGGTGTGCAGGAGGCAGTCGATCCATGACTCTCTCATCACTGATATTTCTACCTCCCTCTTCCTTTCCCTTCCTCTCTCTGAAATCAATAAAAACATGTTTAAAAAATAAATAAATAAATGACCGCCGACGTTTGTGGGGAGAGCAAATAGTCCATAAAGGGTTGGCGGGGGAAACAGAGTGTTGCAGGCAACGTGAGAAACATATTCCTTATGGGATTTTTCTTTTACAAATCCTATAGGCGTGGACCGAGGGGCCGTGGCAACGAGGCAGACCGTCCCCTCTCTCGGGGAATTCACCTTGCTCCTGCTCGCAAGGCTGAAAAACGGATCATTAAATCCCTCGGACATGAGGAGCCTTTTCTGACGCAAGGTGAGAGCTGGAACAGCAGATTCAATTTTCGGAAAGTGCTGTGACCCTCCTTCCATGCCTTCAGAAAGACACAGCTGCTGTAACACGTGGGACACGCCTGTTCCCAAAAAGGATCACAAGTCATCGCCTTGGTCGGAGCTCCCCAGAGGCCCCCTCCCCAGAACAGAGAAACTGACAAAGACATGTCCCTAAATTTAACCCACCGCTTTTCTGCCCCGAAACCCGAATCTCAGCAGACACAACGGAAGCCACCAGCTCTTTTTAACCAAGGCCTTCTCGAACATTCGGCCTTCCCGTGAATAAGGGCCACACCTGACATCCTTGTTAAAAGCACTGAGACGTTTTGAGCAGCCACAGACAGCCCCAAACCAACCTCTGTTCCTTGTAACACAAGCCAGTCCAGGTGAGTTATCTCTTAAGCGATCATTATTTTTAAAAAAATTCATTCAGATTTCATAAAATGTGCAAAAAAAATCCCCCAAGGAAAAGTGCAAGAAGCAGATACACTACCCGACCCCCTAAGGCCGCACCCAACACCCCCCAATGTCAGGGGGTCAGCAGCTCAGGTTTGACCAGCACTCAGAAAATCCCAAACACAGCCAGGGGGCCAGAGAGCAGTCAGTACCTTTATCATTCAAAGTCTCCTCCTGTATCATCCTCACAGCTGCTTGGCCTCTTGCTATATCATTTGCAGCTAAAAGAAAAAAATAAAACAATTAGTGCACCATTTTATTTTATTTTATTTATTTTAATTTTCATTTAATTTAATTTTTATTTAATATTTTACTTTTATTTTATTTAACATTTTATTTAATATTTTACTTTTATTTTATATGTCATTTTTTACTATTTTATATTTTAATATTTTATTTAATATTATTTTATATTATTTTACCTTACTGTTTTATATTTTCTATTCTATTATTCTATTATTCTATTATTCTATTCTATTCTATTCTATTCTATTCTATTCTATTCTATTCTATTCTATTCTATTCTATTATTATTCTATTCATCATTATTTCATTTCATTTCATACTATTTTTTTAAGCCTTACCTGAGGATATTTTTTCCATTGCTTTTCAGAGAGCGTGGAAGGGAAGGAGAGAGACAGACACATCGATGTGAGAGAGACACACTGATTGGTTGCCTCCCCCATGTGCCCCGACCGGGGCAGGGAATGGAGCCTGAAACCAAGGTACGTGCCCTTGACCAGAATCGAACCCAGACCCTTTAGTACCCAGGCCAACACTCTAACCACTGAGCCAAACCGGCTAGGGCTCATTTTATTTTTTGTTTATATTTTGAATGTATCTTTATTATTGAGAGTATTACAGATGCCCCATTTTTTCCATTGACCCCCCCCCTCTACTCCCATCCCCTCCCTCTCCCCAGGCCTTCCCCACACTATGGTCTGTGTCCATGGGTTATGCACAGATGCATGTAAGTCCTTTTGGTTAATCTCTTCCCGCCCCCTCTCCCCTTCCCTCTGAGATTTATCCTTCTGTTGAAGGCTTCCATAAAAAAAATAATAAAGTGAGGGCAATCACTTATGGAAGTGCATGTAAATCTATATTTCAACTAGATGTACTGATATTTTCAAGAAATATGGCTTGTACCATGAGTTGCAAAACAGGACTCTGCCATTTCGGAAAAAAAGAGCCAGGCCGGGGTGGCTCAATGGTTCAGCGTCAACCTATGAACTTGGAGGTCATGGTTCGATTCCCAGTCAGGGCACATGCCAGGGTTTCAGGCTCGATCCCCAGTAGGGGGCGTGCAGGAGGCAGCCGATCGATGACTCTCTCTCATCATTGATGTTTCTCTCCCTTCCTCCCTCTCTAAAAAAAAATCAATTAATAAAACATATTAAAAAGATGGGTCCACTACCTAAAAAAATATGTTGGTAAAAGGGTTAAGATTTTGGGAACAGATAGGAAATTGAATAATTGATGTACTCACAGCAACATTAGTTTGCCTGAGTTGGGTCCCAGATTGTCATTTCAATCCTTTAACAAGTAATTGATTATTCCTTAAATATTAATGGATTCAGGATGAAACCATTTGAAATTGAATGTAGCCGTCTCTTACTTCACACTTGATATAAAAAGGCACCGTGTCCAATGATAATGTTCCATTAAGCGACCTTCCATCAAACTGTCAGGCAAAATGAAAAATTGTTCCCCCCTCAGCATATATCCAATTAAACCCTCAAAGTCACATGGAGGAGGGAAGGTTCCATTCTTGATTGCATTGAGGGGGAGGGTCAAAATGTGAACCACATGAAAGATTAAACACAGGAATAAGAGTCTGTGAGAAAGGAGATAGAGAGGAGTTGAGGACGTGGTGTTAACTCTCTGCTTAAGTCAAGAAATAAAAAACATTAGGTGCTGGTCCTGATGTTCAACTAACATCACCTCAATGAGGCATGACCATCAGGGTTCCAGTCCTTGCTCTGATGGGTGACACATGCTTGCTCATATGTGCTTACTACATGGTGTTTCTAGTACATAAGCCTCACTCAACTACATGTCCTCCCATGTAGTCTAACCCAACCAGACCTGCTCATGATCCAACCCAACCAGACCTCCTCATAGTCTAACCCAACCAGACCTGCTCATGATCCAACCCAACCAGACCTCCTCATAGTCTAACCCAACCAGACCTCCTCATGATCCAACCCAACCAGACCTCCTCATAGTCTAAGCTAACCAGAACCTCCTCATGATCCAATCCAATCAGACCTGCTCATTGTCTAACCCAACCAGACCTCATGATCTCACCCAACCCAACTTTCTCATGATCAAACCAGAGCAGATCTCCTCCTGGTCTAACCCAACCAGACCTCTTCATGATCTAACCCAACCAGACCTGCTCATGACCCAACCCAACCAGACCAGACCTCCTCCTGGTCTAACCCAACCAGACCTCCTCATGATCTCACCCAACCCAACTTTCTCATGATCAAACCCGAACAGACCTCCTCCTAGTCTAACCCAACCAGAACCTCTTCATGATCCAGCCCAACCAGACTTCCTCACGTTCTCACCCAACCAGACCTCCTCATGACTTAATCCAAAATACAAGACATTTCAGCTGTCAAAGATACCTTCAAATATAGTTTAAGATCATCATAGTTCCAAACCATAGCAGTTACTAAATTTGTTGTTGAAACATTTCATGTATATGATTATGTGGCCAGTTTGTGTTTTCCTCATGTGTTTTTTTATATCTGCATTTCCACATAACTGGCTTATAATGTTAGAGATTTTAGTTTGCACAATTAGACACCACAAGATGTTAAGGACCAGAAAATGGAAAATCCAGCTCTCAGTGGTTGAGCGTCGACCAATGAACCAGGAGGTCACTGGTTCGATTCTTGGTCAGGGCACATGCCCGGGTTGTGGGCTTGATCCCCCGTAGGGGGTGGTCAGGAGGCAGCCGATCCATGACTCTCTCATCATTGATGTTTCGATCTCTCTCTCCCTCTCCCTTCCTCTCTCTGAAATCAATAATAAAAATATATACTAAAAAATAAAACAAACAAAACCCATATTCATGTCCAAACGAGTAACACATTTCCCGCCCTTTTCAGTTTTCCACTATCAGTCCTTAACGTCCCCGGCATCTGTTTCATATCGAAGCAAATCAATGTTCACATCCACGTATGAGCAGACGACCGTGCGTCTCGCATCAGCTGCAAAAATACAAGCCAGTGTAGAAAAACATCACCTAGGATCACGTGCATGCCCAGTCTCGCCAGGTGCTTGGAGGTAGCATAGCCGATTCCCTCTGTGCCTCCTGTCACTATAGCAACGCGGCCGGGCTGCCGGGGGAAGACTGTGGAAGGAAGAAAACAAAACACACACACAAAAAAACACAGAGTGAGGTCTAGGAGCAGAAGAGGACACGTTGGTGCGGATTCGCCTCTAGAGGATACAGGATGCCAACAGCAGCTGCGCATCCATATTTGCGGCTCCTCTGGGGCTGGCGCCTGCTCGGGAGGCGTGAATATACCATCAGTGAGCCCCTGAGTGATCACAGCCAGGAGGAAGACCCCCCAATAAAGTCATTCCCCACCCTGCTGGTGTCTTTGGAAGAATATGCTAGAAAACGCAGCCAAGATGATTTGCAGAGAGGTCCGAGAAACGTATGCTGTTTGTAGCCATGGGCGAGACCCCTGGGTGCACCCTCCTGGGCAGTAACACATGAAGGGTGTCCCCAAAACGTGCACACGCTTTAACAGCTGATATAGCTCAGCTGACATTTCTTTTCAGCCAAACTAAGCGTAGGACCAAGAAAACCCATCTTAAAATGCTATTGGAAGCTTGAAAGCGCAGTTGAAGTACAAACACTGCCTTTATAATTATTGAAAATGTGTATAAAATGTGTTAAAAATGTGTATTTTAACAGCTAATAACTTAATTCTCACCCCCTTTCAAGTTTAACAGGTTTGAAATAATGGGTGAAGCCAGACTAAGCTTTGAACAAAGGAAATTTATCTCAAAAACGTCCCTAGGCTTTTTTTTTTTTTTTTATGGGGACGCATAAAAAATAAAAAGTTTACGGCACAAAACCGGCAACCGTTGGCATATTGAGGGCACAGAAATACTGCACGAAATGATCCTCGATGTTGGCGATTCCACTGCTTTGTGGTATCGGCAGGGCCTGGACTAGAAAGGTCGTCCTTTTGAAAACAGGCATTGACAAAAAAAAAAAAAAATTCATTTCTATAGGTTCTTTTAAATTCTGAAAATGAACCTTGTGTCCGTAAACACGGACTTTATAATCATTCAAAGTGCGTACGCATCTGTGGGGACACCCTGTGTGTGTCTGTTAAATTGTAGTTTTATTATTTATTATTATTCAAGGGTTATTCAAGGAACAGATCAGAAATGAGTACCAATGAAAAGGTAGGTGCTTCCCAGGGGAGGGGGCACCCGAGGACACTCGGGGTCACACGAGGCAGCACCAGGGAGCTGGGGAACCATAGACAAGATCGTTTACTGGGGTTTCTGCTGGAAAGAACAGAGGAGGCAGGGTGAGCAGGCTTAGGACTGGCCGGTGGGAATCATTCGTACAAGTTCTGCCCCAAGCTGTCCGGCCCTTCTCTCTCTCTCTCGAAATAACCTAACCCTAGAAGCGTCAGCCTATGATAAAAGTGGCAAATAAACTCGTGTGTGTGTGTGTGTGACAATCCTCACCTGTGGGTATTTTTTCCATTGATTTCTAGACAGAGTGAGGGGGAGACAGAGAGAGAGAAAAACATCCATGTGAGAGAGACACATGGGTTGGTTGCCTCCTGCACGCACCCCAAGGGGGCCGGGGCTGGAACCAGCAACCCAGGTACGTGCCTTTATAACCAGGAATCGAACCCGTGGCCCTTCAGTGCACGGCCGATGCTCTGTTCACTGAACCACACGGGCCAGGGCCTGGGGCCTGATTTCATAGAACAACACACAACCCTGCTGGGAGGGACCCCACAATCTCCAGGGCCGAGACCCCTCCGAGAAGAACCCCCCCACCCCCAGATCACAGTTGGATCACGGTGCCAATGAAGGAAATGCATCACTAGAATCTATCCACCTGTGACAGAGACTTTGGCACAAAAGAAGCGGCAATCGGACTGGGATTCGAGGAGCACCCTGGTCCCCAGCATTCATGTCCCCCGAACTTCTATGCACACAACTCAGGGCAAAACATGCCCCATGCTGAAGAATGAGAGGGGCCTGGATGGCCCTGATGTCCAGCTTTGGACCATTGGCCCCTTTGCTTAAAAACACTCACGGACGACCCATCGGGAAGTTGTCCTCAGTACTTTTCTTCGCCTCTGGGGACCGCTAGGAAAGCGGTTAAATAAAGGCGACACTTCCGCAGAGAAGGGAGATAAAACCCAGCAGAGAATGCCGGCTTGGGCACACAGCATCGAAAAACACAGACACTCTCAGGGAGGGGAGGGCGACCCTAAAGACGGTGGGGCAGGTCGGAAGGTAAAGGGGGGACCCATGGCGATGGGAGGAGACTTGCTTTGGGGTGGTGAACACACAAGACAGCATACAGATGATGGATTATACCATCGTATCCCTGAAACCTGGGTCACTTTACGAACCAGTGTCACCCCGATTAATTCAACAATGACGACGGCGGTGCTGCTAACTTGGAAACAGTTACGGTGCCGCTAATTTTGAAACAGTTGCAGCGCCGCTAACTTGGAAACAGTTGCGGCGCCGCTAACTTGGAAACAGTTGCGGCGCCGCTAACTTGGAAACAGTTGCGGCGTCGCTAACTTGGAAACAGTTGCGGGCGTTGTAATCGATACTATAAATGGCTACCATGTATTTATTTTTTTAAATGTTTTTATTGGTTTTGAGAGAGAGAGAAACACTGATGAGAGAGTCATGGGCCGGCTGCCTCCTGCGCGCCCCTAGTCGGGAGTCAAGCGCACAGCCCCGCACGCGCCCTGACCGGGAACCCAACTGGTGCCCTCCTGGTTCATGGGATGGCACCGGCGGGGTCCGCATGTCCCCGTTTTTGTCACAACCAACCGCGGGGTCTGTATTTACAGCGGTGCCCACCCTGACACCGCATCCGCGGGGTCCCCCCAGCTACACGAAGCCGCTGTCCCTGACCCCAAAGAAACCGCTGTGCACGGCCTCCCCGAAGGTGAGCACCTGCTCGTGGTCCAGATCCCACTCGCCCTCATCGTCGTCTTCGGGCTCGGGCTCTGCCCCGGCGCGGCTGTTCTCGTACAGAAACACCTGCTGGTCCACGTGCGCCGGGGCCAGGCGGTGCCGTTTGGCGCTGACCACGGTGGCCGCCGACCCGAAGAGGCGCTCGGGCGGGACGCACGTGGCCGCCACGCACCAGTATTTCTGCAGGACCTTGGGCAGCACCGGGAACAGCGCCTGGCGGTCGCACCACCATTTCAGAGGGTCCTCGTTGAGCCCCAGCACCTTCTGGGATTTGAAGTTGCTCAGCTCCTCCAGCACCTGCGCGTGCCACTCCTCCTGGTCTTCTGCGCCCCCGGTCTGGCAGAAAATCTCCGCCAGCATGCTGTTGATCACGCTCGCGGGGGGCGGCGGGGGCGTGGAGGTCAAGGCCGGCTTCTTTTCGGGGGGCTCCTCGGGCAGCCCGTACATGTGGTCCTCAGGCGCGCGGTAGGCGCCGTCCTTGGCTTTCTCCAAGAGCCCCTTGGCTTCCTCCAGCACCCTGTTCTCCACCTGCTGTCTCTCCAAGGCGGACAGGAACGGCAGCTTCTTATAGCGCGGGTCCAGGAAGGTGGCCACGTTGAGAAACATATCGATCTCGGGCGTCTCCTGGTAGGTGCTGGCGAGCTCCTTGGCGATGAGTTCTTTCGCCATGCTGATCTCCTTGGGGTCCGTCTCCTTGATGTTGAGCGTGGTGCTCAGGAGCATATGGAGCAGCGGCTTCACCATGCTGATGGTGGGGTGCTTGGAGGCGGATAGCATCTCCGCCACCTGCTTGAAGGGCTGCAGGAGGTCCACCAGCCCCCCGATGGTGGCCCACTCGGAGGCCTCCAGCATCAGGTGGTGGTTGTTGGTATCTTCCACCAGCACCCCGGCCACGGAGAACTGCTGTTCCCGGAGCCTCTGCAGCATGGCCAGGGTGGTGCCCCACCAGGACACGCGGTCGCTGACCAGCATGCAGTTGGGCTGCCGCTGCTGCTTCTGTTTCTCGTAGAGCATGTACCTGGCCACGGGGGAGTGTTGGAAATACTCGACCAGGCGGCGGCACCGCGCCAGCAGCGCGCCCAGCTTGGGCAGCCGGAACGCCTGCTGGATGCCCGCGTCGAACGTGCGCCCCAGGCACCGCATCTGCACGGGGATGTCCAGCAGGGCGCACGCCTTGGCCACGTCCTTGCCGCAGTCCGTGGTGGCCCCGGACACCTTGGCGCTGATGCCCCATTGGATGAACGCCTCGTACAGGACGCGCGTAATGGTCTCCGCGGCGTTTTCATCCGGCACCTCGAACGTCTTCAGGCACCGGTAGCCGTAGCCCGAGGACAGGGAGCTGGGAGACCCCGCGCCCCCTCCACCGAGGGAGTGCGCAGCCAGCGTGACATAGGTCCGGTTTTGGGTGTGGCTCTTCCACAGGTCGGTGGAGATGCCGCACCAGGGGGCCTCCGCGAGCTCTTTGAGCACCGCCTCGCGGACAGCGCTGTACCGCTCGGGGATGGCCTTGGCGCAGAAAAACTTCCTCCCCGGCAGCTCGTACCAGGGGTCCGCGGTCCTCAGCAGCGCCCGGAATGTGGGTTCATCCACGATGGACGCGGGGTACAGCCCCTCGGAGATGAGCGCGAGCACAGCGGCCGTGAGCTCCTGCTGTCTCTTGTCCTGAGGGGTCAGCTGCAAGGTCTCGGGCTTGAGCTTGGAGAAGGCGGTGGCGAAGGCTTCGCGCATCTGCTCCGTGTTGCTCTTGACCAGCTCGCAGAACTCATCCGGGTGGTTCTTCTCCAGGTGATAGGACAGGTTGGAGGTGTTGCCGGAGTAGGCGATCTGCGCCATGCAGATGCGACAATATATCTTTTTCCACTGCAAGATGCACCCCTCCGCGTTCGTGTCGAAGCCGAAGTATTTCCACACCTTGCTCTTGGCGCGCGGGTGGGCCACGAGCTTGAGGTCTTTGAGGTCCGTGGTCGTGGGCGTCGTGGTCGTCGGGGAGCTGTCGGGATTTTTATTCTCCATCGTCTGCGCCACCAGGGCCTCCTCTCATGCGTGACCACCTGCTGAGAAGCACCAACACAAACAGAGCGTGAGAAGGGGGCCCCCCCCGGCGCACAGCTGCCAAAGCAGCTCGGCTTGGAGGCAAAGGACCTGGGGACCCCGCGCGCGGCTGGAGGCCTCTCCAAGCGCCGTGGATTTGGCCAAACAGAGGGAGCGTTGGACACGCTTGGGTCAAGGTGAGCTTTATGCACCTGGCGACTCCTCGCCTCCCAGGACGCGCGTTCCTTTGAATGTCTTTGTGGTCATTACAGATCTTTCCTCATATCGGCTGGCTGCTGCTTTCCGAGGTCCAGCAACCCAGCACCAGCCGGGTTTTCGGGGAAACTGTATTCACAAGCACCCTCCAGGCCAGGAGCCTGCAACCACCGGGCACCTCGTTTCAAATAAGGTACACCTGCGCGCGCGTGCGTCTCAGGCCGCCTGAGTTTGCTCAAATGCACCCCAAAAAAACAAAACAAAACAAAACAAAAAACCATCTTCCTTTGGGCCAAGAGGTCCTCCAGTTGGCTTTAAGGGGCATTAAAAATTTTCCAAACTTTATGTTTAAAATGACGCCAGTTGGAATGTACTTTATTTCTTGTCTTTGTTAATTCTCACCTGAGGATTTTTTTCTCCCCATTGATTTGGAGAGAGTGGAAGGGAGGGAGGGATGGGGGGAGAGAGAGAGAGAGAGAGACAGAGAGAAACACTGACGTGAGAGAGAAATATCGATAGGGTGCTTCCCCCATGACCGCAGCTGGAAATAGAACCTGCAACCCAGGTACATGCCCTTGATTGGGATTCGAACCTGGGACCCTTGGGTGCCCAGACCAACGCTCTAACCACTGAGCCACACCAGTGAGGGCTGCACTCCACTTTTATCTCCGGCCTACCCATGACGGGGAAGCATATTGGAGCAATCATGGATTTCTCGATCCTGGAATGTCTGAAAACGCCCACGGACGGCATTCACGCCTGAGCACAGACATCCGAGGTTTGTCTGCTGCCGGCCAGGATGTTTGGATGACCCGGGAGCCAGACCCTGGGGGTCCCTTTGTGTGCTCAGGCCCGTATGCCCTAACCCTTTGGGTCTCCAATCAAGGCCAGGATGCCTGAAAGGGCAGCTGAGTTTTCTTAAATGGCACTGAGGAAGGGGGGGGGGTTCAATAACAAACAGTGCCCCTCCCAAAACTCAGCAAAGGAGAGACACAGACACTGAGGGAGGGAGGCGGCCACCAGCCCAGGGACGCCTGGAGCCCCAGGCGCGGGAAGAGGTAGGAAGGACCCTCCCTTGGAGCCTCCAGAGGGAGCTCAGACAGGGGACACCTGGATCTCAGACGTCTGGCCTCCAGATCTGGAACAGGATACATTGATGTTGTTTTGAGCCGCTGGTTTGGAGCAGTTTGTTCTGACACATGCAACAAAGTAACAGAATCACGACCACAGGATACAAAGGATTTAGTCTTAATCCCCGGTACCAAAAATGGGATATTATTTGTAAATGGTTCTTTGCAGATGTGATTAAGGGAAGGATCTGGGACAAGGTCGTCCTGGGTCAGGGTGGCCCTTCATCCAAGGACAGGGTCTTTATAAGGCCCCAAAGAGGAGACACAGACACAGAGGAGAAGGCACATTGAGACGGGAGGGAGGCGGCCACCAGCCCGGGGACGCCTGGAGCCCCAGGAGCTGGAAGAGGCAGGAAGGACCCTCCCTGGAGCCTCCAGAGGGAGCACGGCCCTGGGACCCCTGGATCTCAGACTCCTGGTCTCAAGATGGGATGGGGGAGGGGTGAATTTCTGTAGTTTTAAGCCCCTAAATTGTGGTCCCCACTTATGGCAGCCACAGGATGCTAATGCAAGCCCCACATCCACTTTATTTTCACCATCAGGGTCTAGATAAAGGTTTCTCCAGGAGAGTCCACACCCAAAGACAAGGCCACTGCTTTTCCTAACTATTTTTTAAATTTTAATTTTAGAGACTATATAGGGTGTCCCCCCCCAAATTATATATATATATATACACATTTTGAATAATTATTCATTCCAATGGGTTAAATTTAAAAAGAAAGAAACACCCATTGAGCTATCAGCTGTTAAAAGTGTGTATACATTTTTGGCCCGGCTGGCGTGGCTCAGTGGTTGAGCATCGACTTATGAACCAGGAGGTTACTGGTTCGATTCCTGTTCAGGGCACATGCTGGTGTTTCGGGTTCGATCCCCAGTAGGGGGCGTGCAGGAGGCCGCCGATCAATGACTCTCATCATTAATGTTTCTCTCTCTCCCCCTGTCCCTTCCCCTTTCTAAAATCAACAAATATAGATATATATGGTTTTTTTATAAAGTATATGTACATTTCTTGGGAAACTGTAGTTATTTTGCATCTGAAAATATTATGTTACTGGGAATAGTAACTCATATCCAGCCTGCAACCGTCACTTCAGAAACACTCTTAAGTAGTCCAAGCAGAGTCGGAAATGTCTGTTTAATTCCCAGTAGGGGAAATATTGATGGGTTTAAAAAAAAAAAGCCAAGTGCTGTAGCCAGGCAGCTCAGTTGGTTAGGGCATCACCCTGATATACCAAGGTTGTGGGTTCGATTCCCGGTCAGGGCACATACAAGAATCAACTACTGATGCATCACTAGGTAGAATTGGGGGATCCTCATCTTTAAAGAGTAGGGACCCTGAAAAGAGAGAGAACTCATGGACACGGACAACCGTGTGGTGGTTGTGGGAGGTGTGGGAGGGCTTAGGGGGAGGTAGAAGAGGGTCCGGGGGGGATACATGGTGATGGAAGGAGACTTGACTTGGGGTGGTGAACACACAATACAATATACAGACGATGGATTATAGAACTGTCCCCTGAAACCTATATAATTTTATTCACCAGTGTCACCCCCCCGATACATTCGATAAAAAAATTAAAAAATGTAATTGTCATTTAACACAAAGTAAGTAAAAATCTGACCGGCCAGATACGCCTCATGGTATCTGGGAAGCTGATAAGAGTCTGAACAGGAAGGTGTTGGAAATTAAACTCCGTGACAGGAATTCCTTTAATCTGCTTACTCACCATGTGTGTTTAGAAAACGCATTTCAAGAAGAGTGGACGTTCAGGAGCCACGTACTATGGACGCAAAGGGGGCCACATGCTATAACTGGACGAGCTCAGGGGAGGCCTGGGGGCGGCCTTGCAAACTCAGAGGCCTAAAGGAACCACCCAGGATGGTCTGACCCGAAAACCCTTTAAACTAAAAGCAGTTTATGGAGGGTCGTCGGGTCCTAGACCTGAGTCTTCCTGACCTCAACTGTCTATTATTGTCTTTTTGCATCTACGATATCATTGGAATATCAGAGTAATTTCCTTTTTTCGGACCCCTCAGGGCACAGGCGCTGCTCTGGGGAGATCACAGATCCCCTCATTGTTATCAAGTTAATTGTTAACTATCCTGCATCCACCTGAGTAAAAGAAATGTATCCATCACTTTACTTTCTACCCAACCCCAAGCGAGGTTTCCCCGCTTTGCTTTCTCCCGCCTGCCTCATCTGTCACCCATGGATTTCATGGGACCCCCTTACGTCTCCCCTTTCGATTGTAATGCATAAAACAAGGGGCAAAGCTGACAATCTCTGGAGCATCCCCTCAATCCGCTGAGATCCTGTGTTTTGGGAGCTGTCCGCAGTTTGGCTCCGGTGCACTCACAAAAATTCTCTACAGGTCTGAATGTTTCTTACGTGACAGGACGTGAGCACCTTCTCCGAACAACCTACGCGGAGCCGACTTTATAAAAACGCAGAAGAGGTTCCTGTATTTCAACATTCTGACCCTGACCTACAACGGGCAGCTGGTCTTCTTGGTTACGTGGCTGGCTTCTTACCCCATGGTAAAGTCCAAAGGCTCCTCCCCACAAAAGTTAAATCCAGGCAGGGCAAAGGCACCAGGAACGATGCCACTTGGCAGGCCGGGTACCGCAGAGAAATGGAAATGCCAGTCTTTGTCTGTTACCTAAAATTATGTCCAACCCCACAGACAGGCCCCGGCTTGCCCAGTGCGAGCCACTGACGTTCATCCTTATATAAAATATCCATTTTCTGGAGCAAAGTTACGGGCTCCCTTGCCAGACCCAGGACTTATCTTTTATGATTTTATTTAATTCTCACTTGAGTATATTTTTTCCATTGCTTTTTTCAGAGAGAGTGGGAAACAGAGAGAGAGAGAAACATCGATTGGTTGCCTCCCACATGTCCCCTGATGCGGGTAGGGATTGAATCTGCAACTCAGGTACCTGCCCTTGGCCGGGAATTGAACCTGAGACCCTGCAGTGCGAGGGGCGCACAGAAGCTCTAACCACTGAACCACAGTGGCCAGGACAAGGTAATTCTTTTAAGTTGACCCTGCTCAAATTTAATGATTTCTCTCCCCGGGTGGAGGTTTGGAGGGTGAGGCTCATTTGGGGGCTCCCAGGCAGGTGAGCAGGACCGGTCAGAACCCACAGCGTTCACGGTTTTTACAAGGGAATCCGATTTAAAAGCGACAAATTTAATGTGCAGCTACAGACTACAGAATGGTGGGGAAAAGGGGTTGGAGGGAGGAAAACTTGGATTAAATCGAAGTCAAATACATGGTACTGGGTTAGAAACTAGCTTTTGGGTGGTGAGCACGCAATACAGTAGACAGATACCGAATTGTAATATTGCAACCCCTGAAATTTATAGAGTGTTATTAACCAATGTCACCTCAATAAAATATATATATATATTTTTAAATAAAATAAGAGGCACAGCCTTGGCCGGTGTGGCCTAGTGGTTGGAGCATGGGCCCTGTCATCTAAGGGTCATGGGTTCGATTCCCAGTCAAGGGCACGTACCTGGGTTGCAGGTTCGATCGCCAACCCCGCTCAAGATGCGTGCGGGAGGCAACCAATGGCTATGTCTCTCTTCCATCAACGTCTCTCTCCCTTGCACTCTTTCTAAAAATCAATAAAAAAAATGTCCTTGGGTAAGGATTGACAAAATAATAATAGTAATAATAATGGTAATAAAATAAAAAGCACAGCTTCCAGTCCAGTTGCAATGGGCAGATTTGCAACAATGTAACAGCTTCATTCCCGCTGAATAGTTTGTTTCATTCCGGCTGAATAGTTTGTTTGCGAAAATAGTTACTTTCCCTCTGAAAATAGTTACTTTCCCTCTAAAAGTAAAATGCACCTTAGGCGCCCATTTCCAGCAGACCAGCAACCGGCCCAGCCTCAGGCACAGGCTGGTGGTACCTTACTTTCAGTTTCTAATCATGCTCGATGTGTTTAAAAACACCAAAACCCAGCGCCTCACAAAACCGAACTGAAACATTTCTCTCCCAGGGTGGAGGTTTGGAAGGCGGGGCTCACTTTTATTTACTTCTGTTCAGAGCTGCAGCCCTGGGCGGCCGACACACACACACACACACATATACGCCTTCAGCACGGGAACGACACGAATTCGAAAGTATTTTCCCCATAATACAGCGACTGGCTTTGTTTCAGTCCAACTCTCAGGGGTGTTTTCCCAAAGCCCCCCCCACCCCCACCCCCAGGCCCTGAAAAGCAGAAGTGAGACAGGAAAACCACAGCTCTCTCCTTAAGGCCGAGACAATGGGAAGATTTGCAACAATGTAACAGCTTCATTCCCGCTGAATCGTTTCTTGGCGAAGATAGTTACTTTCCCTCTAAAAGCAAAACGCACCTTAGGCGCCCGTTTCCAGCAGACCAGCCACCAGCCTGCCCATCAGCTTAACTCCCCAGTTTTTAACTCCCCAGACCTGCGATGAAGGGTGGGCCCCGCGCACGTGCGCACAGGCGGGGTGCGGCTCCCCGGCCCCTTTCCGCAGCGCCAACGCGCCCCGACCTCTAACTACAGAGAAACAAAGTTGCCCCTGGACGGAAGCGCCCTCGGGCCCAGACCTCCAGGGCTCCCCACGGCCGCGAAAGGCACCGCGGGGCCCAGCGCGCGCTAGGCCTGTCCCTACGCGACCCGGGCCGGGGACCAGGCCTCTGGGGCGTCCCCTCCTCACTCTCGGGCGGGATAAGGGGGTGGTTACGGTCTGAGCCCCGGGGTCCCCGGTCACCACCCAGAAGTGGGGGGGCTTCCCAGGGCGCGCGGGATGGGGAAGGGGAACAGCGCGCACGACCCCCCCCCCCCGCCCCTGGCGGCGCGCCCTGGAATCAAGGTGACGCGCAGGGCCAAGACCGCGCCCGGGCCTGCTGTCGCGCGGTCGCCAATGTCGCCAACGTCGCCGCCAGCCCTCCGCGTTCTCCCCCCTCCCCCGCCCCCGCCCCCGCCCCCGCCGCTGACCTGGCTCCGCGAAGCCCCCAAGACAGCGACGCAGCAGCTGCGCCAAGACCACCGCCGCGCCCGCCGCGTACACGCGCAGGGCCGCCCGCGCCGCAGACAAAGGCGACATGGCTGCCCCGCCGCCGCTTCCGCGCCGCCCGCCGGGGGGACTCCGCAGCCCGGGACCGACGCGAGGATGGCGGCGGAAACACGCCCCCGCCCCGCCCCGCGCAGCCCGGCCCCGCCCCGCGCCGCGCCGCCCCGCCCCGCCCGCCTCCAACCCCGGGACCCCAACCCTCTCCCGGACGCCCCCCCACAAGCATCGGGGACCCGCCCCCAGTTCGGACACCCCAGTCCCTCACCCCCGGCTCGGACCCCCTCCCGGGTCATCCCACCTCGCCAAGGACTCCCCCCCAGGCCAGGGGGCCGCCCTGCCCCCACCCTACCCACGGGCACCCACGCAGCCCAGACTACCCCCCCGCCCCCCAACAACGCCCCCACCACGGGTCCGCGCAGTGATCCCATCCTGGACTAGGGGCACCCACTCTCTGCCACCGGCCCCCACCCCAGCTGCAGCAAACTACCCGGACCTCAAGGGCTCTTCATGGACCAAGATGCCCCCTGCCCAGACTTTGGACACCTACACCCCCAGATCCTCACTGAGGCTTCAGGGACCCTTATCCGGACCCCAAAGAAGCCCCTTCCAGGACCCTCGTGGACCCCCACTCAGACTTCCACAGGGACCCCCTGGAACCACCCCCACCTCGATCCTACCCCGCAACTCCCCACATTACTGCCTGGACCCCCACCGGGCCTCTGCTGGGACCTCGGACCTCCATCCAGACTCGCAGTCAGACCCCACACGCACCCCTACCCAGAACCCCACTGGGACCCCTACCAGACCCCCATGGACACCCTGAACCTGGCAATTGCAGACCTTATAAGGACCTCAGTACCTGCTAGGAACCTCGACTTCTGTCCACCCCCCAACTCTAACACTCACTGGACTCCAGAGGATCACCCCTCACACACACACCAGCACAGACCCCCACCTCCTGCCGAGATCCAGGGCCCCTGCCGCTGCTAGAACCCAGGACCCCACACTCCTACACAACCCTCTAGAGCCCTAACCCCCACGCTCCTTAGGAAGTGAACCCACCAGGCCTGCCTGCAGAGGAAATCCTAGCCCAGCACTAAGGGGCGCTGCCCAGCATACAGGCTGCACTCTTCCCCTCCGAGGCCACCTGGGGTGGGCTCCTGTGGGCTCTGACACCCTAGAATACAGACCTGCTGGGTGCACCCCCAGGCTGGTTTAGGAAAGCACCTCCTGGCCTTTGTAACCCTCCATCCCGCAGATGAGAAAACTGAGGCCAGGAAGCCCACCCATAATCCCCCCCCCCCCCCCCCCCCGGGGCGGGGGGCAGGGCAGGGGCAAGACCAGGGTATGAGGCTGCTCTGCTGGGCCAGGTACCCCCAGGTGTGTCCCATGTGCTCAGGTGTGCCCAGCCAAGAGCATCAGGGAAGGTCACAGTAGCTGCCACCCCTCTGCCCACCCTAAAGGGTTTCCCTCAAGAGGCCCTAGCCTGTCACCTACAGTGTCCAAATCAGAAGGACCTAGAACCAGGGTCTCCACCTGGAAGCAGTGGGCGCGGGCACCTGTCCTGGCCCGACCGGTCCCTCCCTCACGGGAGAGGCAGAATGTCAGGTTTGTTGGCAAATTGACAGGCATGCTGTGCGTGGGGGTTGGGAGGGGTCAGTTAACATCTAGAGGTGAGACTAAAGACCCCCCTCCTCTCCCCCAAGTGTATTTTATTTTATTTTATTTTACGTTTTATTTTATTATTTTATTATTTTATTTTATTTTAAATTTTTAACCTTCACACAAGGATATTTTTCCATTGATTTTTAGAGAGAGTGGAAGGAGGGAGGGAGAGAGAGAAACATGGATGTGAGAGAAACACATCCATTGGTTGCCTCCCCCACGCACCCCAGCTCAGGCCAGGGGGTGGAACCTGTAACCCAGTTACATGCTCCTTGACCGGGAATCAAACCTGCGACTCTGGTGCCCCGGCCGATGCTCTAACCACTGAGCCACACCGGCCAGGGCTCCCCCCAAGTGTATCTGGATGTGGTTTCTGATGTTGTGAATCAGGGGGGGCTGAGAGCTGAGGGCTGGGGAGATCCCAGCAATGGCTGGAAGGGGCCCCCCAGGGCACTTTCCTCCTCTGAAAAATGGGACGCTTCTCTCCACAGGTAGGCGTCTTCGTTGCACCTGGAGGAAATCACGCCAAACAACTCAGAGGTGAGATCTCACCATTGCATCAGCGAGAAGCTGCAGCTGCAGCCTCCCCCGCGTCTGCTGCTCCAGGTCGCACAAGGAGACGGTGCAGGCCCTGGGGCTGACCTGGAAGAGCCTGTTTCCGGGCTCGCTCAGGTGGGTGGCAAAAATTGGCTCCTTGAGGTTGTAGGACTGACATCTTCGCGTCCTTGCTGGAGGTGGGCCGGCCGGCAACCCTTCGCTCCCCGTCTCTCTGTGGTCTGGGCAGGTATCCCCTGCATGTCGCATTTGGAATCTGACCGCCTTTCCTTTCTGCCATATCCCGAGCCAACCAAAGTTCTCTGCTTTGCGGGGTTCATGGGGTTGGGAGAGACGCCCCAGGTTCCTCCAGCGTCACCTCTCCATTTTATTTGTTGTTCATTCTCACTGGAGGGTATTTTTTTCCCATTGATTTTTAGAGAGAGTGGAAGGGAGGGAGGGAGAGAAACATTGACTGGCTGCCTCTGCCACATGCCAGGGTGGAGATTGAACCTGCAACCCAGGTAGGTGCCCTTGACGGGGGACTGAGCCCAAGACCCTTTGGTGTCCAGGATGATGCTCTAAGCACTGAGACACGCAGGCCAGAGCTCATCGCCCGATTTTAAGGCCCAAACCTTAGCCAAGTCCCTTGTGCCGTGGACCGTTCCATAGTCTCAGGTCCTGGAGGGATCCGGGCGTGGACATCTCTGGTCGGTTATTCGTGGGTCTGCGCCATGGTTTACAAATTCTTTTTTCTTAAAGTATTTGATGAGTCGACCACTGAAAGTAGATTCAGGTGGAGCAGGAGGCAGCTGATCAATGACTCTTTCATCATAGATGTTTCTCTCTCTCTCTCCCTCTCTGAAATCAATAAAAACGTATTTAAAAAAAAAAATGCCAGAAAGTGACCACGGCAGGAGAGGCCATGTGCGAAATCCACTTCAAAACCTGCCACTCGGTTTTATTTTCTGCCCTTGTCATGAGCAAGGAGACAAAGACAGTTGGTGGGCTAAGTGCATCTCCGGGTGACGGCCGTGTGTTGTTTTTTTTTCCTCCGGGTGACAGCCGTGTGTTGTTGTTTTTCTCCAGGTGACAGCCGTGTGTTGTTGTTTTTCTCCGGGTGACGGCCGTGTGTGGTTGTTTTTCTCCGGGTGACGGCCGTATGTTGGTTTTTTTTTTCTCCAGGTGACAGCCGTGTGTTGTTGTTTTTCTCCAGGTGACAGCCGTGTGTTGTTGTTTTTCTCCGGGTGACGGCCGTGTGTTGTTGTTTTTCTCCGGGTGACGACCGTGTGTGGTTGTTGTTTTTCTCCGGGTGATGGCCGTGTGTGGTTGTTGTTTTTCTCCAGGTGACAGCTGTGTGTTGTTGTTTTCTCCGGCTGACGGCCGTGTGTTGTTTTTTTCCTCCGGGTGACGGCCATGTGTTGGTTTTTTTCTCCGGGTGATGGCCGTATGTTGGTTTTTTTTCCTCCGGGTGACAGCCGTGTGTTGGTTTTTTTTTCTCCAGGTGACGGCCGTGTGTGGTTGTTGTTTTTCTCCGGGTGACGGCCGTGTGTAGTTGTTGTTTTTCTCCGGGTGACGGCCGTGTGTGGTTGTTGTTTTTCTCCAGGTGACGGCCGTATGTTGGGTTTTTTTCTCCAGGTGATGGCCGTGTGTTGTTGTTTTTCCCTCCGGGTGACGGCCGTGTGTTGTTGTTTTTCTCCGGGTGACGACCGTGTGTGGTTGTTTTTTTTCTCCGGGTGACGGCCGTATGTTGGTTTTTTTTTCTCCAGGTGACAGCCGTGTGTTGTTGTTTTTCCCTCCGGGTGACGGCCGTGTGTGGTTGTTTTCTCCAGGTAACAGCCGTGTTTTTCATTTTTCCATCTGGGTGACGGCTGTGTGTTGTTTTTATCTCCCAAGTGGGTTGTTTTCTAAGACTCTTGGCAGCCACCAAACGCCTTCTAAGAATCCTTCCTGTGCGCTCATTTCAGGTGTCATTTAAGTAACTAACGACAACCCTCCATTTCAGTTTCTTCTTTATTTCGAGAAACATCGATCGGTTGCCTCCTGAACACGCCCCGGGGTTGGGGCCGGAGCTCGGTACCTGCCCTTAACTGGAGTCGAACCCCAGACCCTTCAGATGGTGGGCCGACACTCTAACCACTGAGCCAAACCAGCCGGGGGAAGCTCCTTTTTTGGAAATAAGAAGAATAAATGTTTTTATTGATTTCAGACAGAGCGAGGGAGAGGAACAGAGCGATAGAAACATCCATGATGAGAGTCATTGATCGGCTGCCTCCTGCTCGCCCCCTGCTGGGGATCTCGTGCCCTGACCGGGAATCGAGCCGAGACCTCCTGGTTCACCCGTCGATGCTCAACCACTGAGCCACACAGGCCGGGCACCTGCCTCTTTTTTTAATTTTTCTGTTTCACACCCCTGAAGCCATGGCGTCGGCTTGATGACATTTGGACGGGCGGGCATCCGGGAATTCTGCCCTCCCCGCATCCCCCAGAAAAACAAAGCGGAGGCCTAGGGGAGCCGCGTGGACGGAAGGTGAGGGTGGGGGGCCTGTCTCTCAGCTCCTGACTCATTTCACAGACCTCTACAAACGTCCCGGCTGGTGGTCATTGTATTTTTTTATTTTTTTTTTAATAATCGGAAGCTGTGTTCTTTCCTGAAAAATGTGTAACGCTGAAGCATTCGATCCACTTTCATTTAAAGTAATTGGTGATCGGTGGATCGGTTGCCGGTTCGATTCCGGGTGAGGGCACATGTGTGGGTTCCAGGCTGGATCCCCAATACGGGGCCTGCAGGAGGCAGCCGATCAATGACTCTCATCATGGATGTTTCTCTCTCTCTCCCTTCCTCTCTCTGAAATCAATAAAAAACATATTTTTAAAAAATTTTATGTTACTTATATTTACATAATATATATTTATACTATAGGGCGTCCCCCCCAAAAAACATATACAGACTTTAACAGCTGATCACTCACTCAATGTTCACCCCTTTTCAGGTTTAACGGATTTGAAATAATGGGTGAGGCCAGACTAAGGTCTGAACAGAGAAAATTTACCCCAAAGCGCCGCTCGGTTATTTTTATGGGGACACGTAAAAGATCAAGTTTATGGTACAAATCCGGCAGCCGTCGATGCATTGAGGGAGCACAGACACCCCACAAGATGATCCTTGACGCTGGCGATTCCATTGCTTTGGGGCATCAGCAGGGTCTTGTCCGTTTGAAAACAGGCCTTGGCCAAAAAATATATATATATATTCATTTCTGTAGGTTCTTTTAAATATTGGAAATGAACCGTATGTTCCTAAACACTGACTTTAGCATCGTTCAAAGTGTGTCTACATTTTGGGGGGGACACACCCTGTATTTATATATGATCACAATAAAAAATGTTGTGAAATACGTATGACAGTCGCTATATTGTCTACTCGCCCCCCCCACCCCCAAAGGGCAAAACAAAATGTTTTAGGCACAAAGAGAAAAATTCCCCACCACCGTCCCCAGCTCCGCAGCTCCCACATCCAGCTAGAAGCTGAGGCGTTTTTCCCGAGGCCGCCGGGTCACACACGGGTGTTCATTTGTCGCTGTTTATATATAGCGCGTGTCCTACTTTCTCCTGAAACTGGCCACGCCGTGGAGAGCTGAAAATAACCTCTGGACCGTTTTATTATTACTTTTTTTTTAAAGTCTCTTTTGAATTTTCAAAGCATGGAGAGCCCAGAGCATTAAGGTCCTACGGATGGGTTTGGTGGGTGTTCCCCCAAATTCCCCGAATCGTCACCCGGGCCTGGCCCGCTTTCTATAAGGTGACTTTCAAGGGGACGGTTTTCCTTTCCAAAGTTCCGTCTAGAAATACGCTAAATAAACTGATGAGCCAAAGAAATCTAGAGACATGGAAGCATAGTAAGCAGAAAAGTTTATGTGGTTGTTTTTTTTTTTAATTCAAATAAATTGTACTTATTAAATATGTGTTTTCCACCAAGAATCCGTCGAAGCGGGGAGACCCTGGGGACCAGTGGGCCAGAGAGAAGCTGGTGCTTGGCTGGCGTGGCTCAGCGGTGGAGCATCGACCTAGGATCCAGGAGGTTAGGGTTCGATTCCCGGTTGGGGCCCAGGCCCAGGTTGTGGGGTCCACCCCCAGTTGGGGGCCTGCAAGAGGCAGCCAATGCATGACTCTCATCATTGATGTTTCTCTCTCTCTCTCCCTCTCCCCTCCTTCCTCTGAAACTATATAAATATCTATATTTTTTTTAATATATAAAAATATATTTTAAATAATAGAAATATATATTTCTAATAAAAATATATATTTTAATTAAAAATATATATATATTTAATACATCTTTATTGATTTCAGAGAGAGGAAAGGAGAGGGAGAGAGAGATAGAAACATCAATGATGAGAGAGTCATGGATCGAGCCTGCAACCCGGGCATGTGCCCTGACCGGGAATCGAACCCCGATCGTCTGGATCCTAGGTCGAGGCTCAACCGCTGAGCCACACCCGGCCGGGAAAAAAAATATATTTTAAATAATAATAGAAGCTGGTTTAAGGTCAAGGTGGGAGTCAGGATGTATCTTTGGATGGACCTGGGCCGGGGCCGGATCTTGGATGATGGATGAATAGGACACAGGCCGACATAGATCCAGGGGCCTGAGCTGGCCTGAGCGTGAGGGTGAGAAGGTGACCAGGGCATCTCTCCAGGGTGCTCGGGTCCGTCGGGTCCATGTTACTCCGCTTCTGCTACCGTCTTTGACGCTTCTTGACTCCCAGCGCTGTGCCGGCATCCGATGCGGAATATTACTCAGCCATGAAAAATGATGGGATGCCGCCGTCTGCGACAACTGGAGTGGCTGGGCCTCGGGAGTGTCACGCCGAGCGAAATACATCTTGACGGGAAAGGTCAAGAGTTAACGCGGCTTCGCTCAGATGCGGGGTATAAGTCGCAGATCCGACGGCCGGCTTGGTGGCCTTCACGGGCGCCCGCCTTCCGGCGAACGCGGTGAGTCCAAATTCGACTTTTGCCTGTGTTTTTTGTTTGTTTGTTTGTTTGGCTTTAAAAGAATCAAGACCAGCCCTAAATGCATTTGTCTCTAATCCGGAAAGTCTCATTCACGGCCAACGTGGGTCCGTCCCTCAAATTCCTGGCCCGGGGCCCTGACCGGCGTCGTCCAGTTGGTCGGGCACATGCCCAGGGTGGGGGCCCGATCCCCAGGAGGGCGCGTGCAGGAGGCGGACGATCGATGACTCTCTCTCCCTTCCTCTGTCTCTAAAACCCAATGGAAATTCCTACACGACGCCCTAATTTTTTATATTTTTTAATAAAATGGGCTTGTGCTTGGCTAGAACGAGACAATATTGGAAAAGCCAATGACGACCACTTCCATTCTGCCAACTGAATCCGGTCCCAGTTGGCCTGCTCTCTGCGGGTCCTTGCCTAGTATTTTTTTTTTTTCTTTTTGCCGTTTGAACGTGATAATATTTCACTTTTAAGACCCTCGTGCTATTCAGGCCTCTTTCTGGATTCCGGCTGCCTCTCGGCCAACAGGCGTCGTGTGCCAGGCTGGCCTGGCCCGGGCCTGTGATAACAAAGGGTGCCCGCCCTGTCCCCGCCGTGCCCGGGAGGTGTCCCCTGAGCAGCGGGGCGATTGAATTTGGCGTCTCAGTAACTCTCCCAGGTTGGGTTCCCAGTCGAGGCACGTGCTGGGGTTGTGGGTTCGATCCCCAGTAAGGGGCCTGCAGGAAGCAGCTGATGTTTTGGGGTTTTTTTCTCTGTCTCTCTCTCCCTTTGTCTCTTTCTAATCCAGAAACACCTTCCAACCCGCCCCCCACCCGCACCTGGCCGCTAATTTCACACCAGGTGTCCTCTCCCCGGTCACCTGTCAGGACTGCGTGGCCTCGGCCGAGCCACTCGGACGGTTAGTCACGGAGTCGAAACGCGAATAACAGCTCCTGAAATGTAATTTCGGTTGTCGACGGGAGACAGCTACTTAGGCACGTTCCCCCCCGAAGAGCCGGGCGCCTTTTTTCCGAGTCCCAGTTTTTAATTATTTACAGTCTCCTTCCATTAGAGCTGAAGAGGCCTGCTTGGCATGCACCCCGACGTCTGTGCCTTGAAGTAAATTAAAGTGTCGGCTGGAATGAACCCGGTATCTTTCTTGCTGCAAAACCACGCGATGATGTTCTTGGTTTTTTTGTGTGTTTTTTTGTGTGTGTTTTTTTTTTTTTTTACAAAACACCCACAGACCACGTCTCGGCGATCAGGCTCCCAGATAGACGCCTTTGGAGAATTGGCTGATCCATTTAAATTGCTTTACGGCTGATAAAATAACTGGACAGGGGAGGCCGGTTTTTCTCAGCGTTTCTTTCCTTGGTTTCGGAGCTGCGGTATTTTTTATTTTTTTAATACTTTTTTTTTTTAAGTGTTATTTTTCAATTACAATTGACGTTCAGTATTCTTATTATTGCTAATTCTCACCGGAGGATATTTTTTCCCATTGATTTTTAGAGAGAGAGAGATTGGCTGCCTCCTGCATGCCCCCTAAGCAGGCTGGGTATGGAGCCTGCAACCCGGGTCCATGACCTTGACCGGGAATCGAACCCGTGACCCTTCGGTGCCCGGGGCCTAGGCTCTATCGGCTGAGCCACACCGGGCAGGGTTCAATATTATTTTATATTAGTTTCAGGTGTGCAGCAGAGTGGTTAGACAATCAAACGCTTTCCAAAGCGTTTAAAAAAAATATTACCCCCATTAAAAAAAATATTTTAAATAAAAAAAAGAAATCGCACCGTTTGCAACGACACGGATGGACCTGGAGGGCACTGTGCTCAGTGGCAAAAGTCGGACAGAGAAAAACCAGTGCCCTACGATGTCACTTAGATGTGGAATCGAAAGAAGCAAATAAACAAAACCGAAATAGAGCCCGAGATACAGGGTGCTTGAGCCACGGGGTTACGCGTTTGCTGATTTTTGAAAGCCAGGCTTTGGTGATGGTCGCTCTCTCCCCCTCCTTTCTAACCTATTAATCAGCTCGAATATCCTTCAGGTGTCTCTGGGTTTAGGAAACTTCAATTTCACTGCTGAACAACCGTCTCCAAACAGGCCCGTCGATTCTGCCGGCAGCATTTATTAATTGTACTGAGCCCGTGCGAGTTCTGGCGTTTTGAAAACGATGGGCGGTGGGGTCGATCTGTGTGAAGTGCTTGAAGATACATCCATCAGGCGGTTGTCCCGTGTAACTTTTGTCAATAAAAATGCACATTTATAGGACGCGGGCTCATAGTGCAGCACAGGAAATATAGTCAATAATATTGTGATAACTGCGGGTGGTGCCGGGGGGGTGGGGGGGGTGGGCTTATAGGGGTGATTGTGGCTCTTCGTAAATTATATAAATGTCTAATCTCCACGCTGTAAACCTGAGGCTAGTATAATATCGAAGGTCAATTGTAATTGAAAAATAAACAGATTTAACCAGAGAATTGATATAAAACGCCTGGATACAGACGATAGTGTGGGGAAGGCCTAGGGAGAGGGTGGGAGTGGGGTGCAGGGGGGGTCAGTGGGGGGAAAAAGGGGGACATCGGTAATGCTCTCAACAATAAAATAAAATAAAAAATAATAAAATAAAATAATAAAATAAAATAGCATAACATAATAATATAACATAATAACATAACATAACATAATAAAATAAATTAATAAATAACAAAATAAAATAATAAAATAACATAACATAATAATATAACACCATAACATAACATAATAAAAAAATAATAAAATAACATAACATAAAATAACATAACACAACGTAAAATAAAATAATAAAATAAAATAATGTAACATAATAACATAATACCATAACAGTAAAATAATAAAATAATAAAATAAAATAATAAAATAACATAACATAAAATAACATAACACAACATAAAATAAAATAAAATAACATAACATAACATAAAATAACATAACAACATAACATAACATAATAAAATAAAAATAAAATAAAATAATAAAATAAAATAACATAACATAACATAACATAACATAATACCATAACATAACAGTAAAATAATAAAATAATAAAATAACATAACATAAAATAACATAACACAACATAAAATAAAATAATAAAATAACATAACATAACATAAAATAACATAATACCATAACATAACATAATAAAATAAAAATAAAATAAAATAATAAAATAATATAAAATAATAAAATAAAATAAAATAAAATAAAATAAAATAAAAATAAGAGAGTCCGGTTAACACCAGGAATTTGTAGACCAGGCGACCCACATGGTCCATGAAGCCGAACTGTGGGGAAAAACTGGCCCCAACGGCCCATCACCTGAAGTCACATCCAAAGGGACACCCCCAACACGCCTGTATCATCAACGCCGGCGTTTTCCGGACTATGCTGACCAACCGACTTCAGCACAATGTTCGCTGTACCGTCGGGGGGTGGCCAACGGGCCTCCGTGGACCCAAAGGCCTGGGAAACAGTGAGACATGCAAGGCGAGCTGCTTATTTATGCCCGAGAGATCCCTCCGTGTTTTACTTGCTGAGGGCGATTCGATCTTCCCGAGGGGAGATCGCTGTGGTATTATTGTCAGGTTTCCCCCAACGCCCTGGACCACAGAGCTCTCCTGGGCCAGGGTCACTTATCAACACAGCAGCCAAGCAGGACTCCAGGGACTATAGCCATTGGAAGCCCAGGGCTTGGCCTGGGGGACGCACAATACGGCTCGTGTAGGGGTCACTACAGGCTGTCCAGGCAGCTTCGGACAGGAGTTGCATGCAGGGGAGCAACGGGCCCGGCACCTCGTCCCGGGCTCACCCCCTGAGCCTGTCTCCAAGGCCCCGTCTCCTCTGGCTTCCCAGTGAGACAGAGCAGCCCAGCCTCGGCTGTCCCATAGCTCCTTCTGTGCACCTTCTCTGTCTCACTGTCCTAAGTGCATTTTTGCTGCGGCCAGTTCATTCTTGCTTTTTAATTTTTTTTCTAAAAAAAACCCCTTATATTATTTATATTTATATTTATATTTATATTTATATTTATATTTATATTTATATTTATATTTATATTTATATTTATATTTATATTTATATTTATATTTATTTATATTTGTATTATTTATATTTATATATTTATATTTATATTTATATTAAAAATACTTATATTTATATTTATACTTATATTTATATTTTTCTAAAAAAGTTGTCATTAAAGATATATTAAAAAAAAACTATTTAAAAATAATAAAAAATAATAAAAAATAAAAAAGTTGTCGTGGCTGGTTTCACTCGGTGGTTAGAGCATCAGCCTTGAGGCTGAAGGGTCTCGGGTTCGATTTCCGCTCAAGGGCATGTACCTGGGTTGCGGGCTCGATCCCGGGCCCTGGCCTGGGCTCGTGTGGGAGGGAATCAGTCGATGTGTCTCTCTCACATCCATGCTTCTCTCTCCCTCTCCCTTCTCCCTCCCATCTACTCGCTCTAAAAATCAATAGAAAATACCCTCGGGTGAGTAATAAAAATAAATTAATTTTTTAAAAAGTTGCAGGCTGAATATAAATGTGACATGTGCCCTAAGTTTAAATATAAAATTTACATTTTATATATTCAAATATATATACATTGGTATATATACACTGATGCATACCTATATAATAAGGTTTATATTGTATATGCACAAATATCTAATTTATATATATATATTTATAGATACGTATGTAATAAAGGAAACTTAAATTATATGCAAATACATGTATATGTTTTTATATATACATTTATATATATGTATATATGATTTATGTTATATACACAAATATCTCTGTAAATACCCCTGGCTGGGTGGCTCAGTTGCTTGGACCATCATTTCATACACCGAAAAAGGTTGTGGGTTCGATCCCTGGTCAGGGCATGAGCAGGAGGCAACCCATCGATGTTTCTCTCTCACATCAATGTTTCTCTCTGTCTCTTCCTGTCTCTCTAAAAATCAATAAAAACATATCATTCGTTGAGGGCTAAAAATTAAAAAAAATATATATATATAAATATATATATGTAACTGATGGGAAGCTATATATATATATTTATACATATATTTATATATAAATATATACATATTTGTATATTACAAATATAAATATAAATATATATATATATAAATATATATAAATATAAAAATATATATAAATATATATATATAGCTTCCCATCAGTTCACATCCAGTCCCAGGAATGGTCCATCCGACAAACACAAGCCTTCGTTACTTACGTTTCTCCTCTGAACCACCGCCTTTCTCCAAAGGACGCCGCTGATTGAAAATCCCACAGGGCCTCTCTCTTTGTGAGAAATTAAATCCGGAAACGAGCGACAGGCTCCGGGGGGTTTAGACCGCAGCCGAGGGAAACCTCCGATAATTAATTTCCTAATCGTACCACTTGTCAGGACAGGCCTACAATGCCGGTGGTGGAGGGAACCGGGCAGGTACACCCTCCCATGAAGAAATCATCCCAGGCATTTTGCAGAACTCAACAAACTCCCTGCTCTCCATGACTGAGCTCAGAGCTTATGATTGAGGTCCCTGGACAGGTCACTCTTATGAAATAAATATAGAGACATAGAGACTTTTTAAAAAAAAAATTGTTTTTTTAATTGATTTCAGAGAGAGGAAGGAAGAGGGCGAGAGAGAGAAACATCAATGATGAGAGACAGTCATGGATCAGCTGCCTCCTGCTCGCCCCCTACTGGGGACTGAGCCCGAAACCAGGGCATGTTCCCTGACCTGGAGTCAAACCCGTGACCTCCAGGTTCATGGGTCAATGCTCAACCACTGAGCCATGCCGGCCGGACTGGAGACCCTTTTTTTAAAATATAAAAAGCGCAGTGATGGAAGTCAATCTCACTGGGCTACAACCTAGGTGTGGTCAGGGCTGGTTCCTTCAGGAGGCTCCAGGGGAGACGGATCCCTCTGTCTTTCCAGATTCTGGTTGCATCCTGGCCCGGTGGTCCCTTCCTCCGTTTTCAAGGCCAGCAAGAAAGCGTCTTGTCTCCTCTCTGAAGTCTGCTCCCATCATCAGTTCTCTTTCTCTGCTCTGATCTTCCCTCTTTCCTTACCAGGGCCCTTGTGGTGACATGGGGCCCATGCAGGTCATCCAGGGTCATCTCCCATCTCAAGATCCTTAACTTAATCGCACCTACAGAGTCCCCTTGTCATTCACAGGTTCTAGGGATTAGGACATGGACATCTTTGGGGGACATTCTTCTGTCTACCACATGGGGATGGGGACACTTTTATTGAGGAAGACACAAGATCTTCCAGGCATTGTGCAATGAGCAATGTCCAGAATATAAAGTATCTGAGTCTCGTCCAAACGTTTGCCGACCAGGAAATACAGCATTATCTCTCTATTTTCCAAATTTCTAGAGTGAAGTGTGTTGTGATTGTTGAGAACTGGGCTCAGATAAAACAGTGAATAGCATTCGGCATTGCAACCCTCCGTTTCCAATTTCCTGAACCGACAGGAGACTATAATCCCTCTTTTTAGTGTTATTTATGAACCATAACTTTGAATCAATATTACAATGCAGGTGGCCAGCATTTAATCTCTTTTATATAAAGTCAGGAAAACACTCTGCACTCTAATTAATTTTCTCCCTCGGATTTATTTCTCGGTAAAACTAAGAATAACCTTGTAAAGCATCCGGGGAATGATCCTGACAAAGTCGGTTTATTCATTCGTGACTGCGCTCATTTATTGAATGAATACTGTGCCAGGTATTGCATGGGTGTTAACATTTGATCTCAGAAAATAGGAGATGGATGGGTAAATAGATAGGTGGGTGCGTGAGCAGATGGATGGATGGATGGACGAATGGATGGATAGGTAGGTAGCCAGATGGATAGATGGTTGAGCAGATGAATGGATGGATGGATAGATACATAAATGGATACATTAATGGATGGATTAAGGAATGAATTAATGAATGAATGGATGAATGAATGAATGAATGAATGAATGAATGAGTGGATAAATGAATGGGTGAGTGGTTAGGTAGATAGGATGGATGGATGGATGGATGGATGGATGGATGGATGGATGGATGGATGGATGGATGGATGGATGGATGGATGGATGGACGGACGGATGGATGGATACATTAATGGATGGATTAATGAATGAATGAATAAGTGGATAGCTGGGTAGATTGGATGGATGGATGGATGGATGGATGGATGGATGGATGGATGGATGGATGGATGGATGGGTACATTAATGGATGGTTTAATGAATGAATTAATAGGTGGGTAGATGAATGGATGAATACATGGATGGATGGACAGATGGATGACTGGATGAATAGACATATGGATGGACAGGATGGATGGATGGATGGATGGATAGATGGATGACTGGATGAATAGACATATGGATGGACAGGATGGATGGATGGATGGATGGATGGATGGATGGATGGATGGATGGATACATTAATGGATGGATTAATGAATGCATGAACACAAGAGGAACAATGAGCTGTTCCAGCTCAGACCGATGAACAAAACAAACCAGAACAACCCAGTGTAGGAGCCACGGGGGTTGACGCGTGCCCCCTGCAGGTGGACACCTGGAGTTTGAATCACACCTGCTCCGGCTTGTGCTCCCCTGGGCCACATGCCTTACATGCATCACCTCCCCGGTCTGTGAACAATCGACAACATCCCTCCCTCTGTGATGTGAGGGGCGGGGCTGGGATTAAATGAGGTATGTCCATCCTGGCAACGCTGACCATTACTACACTGTGTCGATGGTGTATTTTTACGTAGCTAGTGTCAGGACAGTGCTTGGGCTCGGTGGAAATGCCGATGTCCGATCCATGCCTCGCTTACTCCCTTCCAGAACGTGGATCCCTCCCCGTTTTTGTCTCCAAAGAAGGGAGGCGCACGTTAGCATGGTCTGTCTCAGGTTTTCCCACAACAGGAAGCTCTTTCAAAAAGTGCTAAATACGGTTGATCTGAAACATTTTTCTCCGAGCCACCAATGTGGGCACCAAATGCTTAGCAGGAATCCCCTTAGCGTCTTTATTTCTTTAATTTTTACCTCCTAGCATTTCTGACACGTGGGGCAAGAATACTGAGGAGGTTCCAGCCAGTGAATGTGGGGGGGTCTCCAAGACGGAGCATTATTCATTGGGGCTGTTCGTGGACAAGGTTGGGGCTTCCGCCATCCCCCGATCACCCCTGTGCATGACTTGGCGAAGGTGTGAAAATGCGCGTTTTTAATTTGTGTGTGGAGTTTTCATCCGAATCTCCACGATAACCAGCTTATCACAGCTGCCACAGTGCACAGAACCCCAACCTCTGACCAGGTCTTTTCCACTTAAAAAGAGGAAATAGCCCTGGCTGGTGTGGATCAGTAGGTTGAGGATTGTCCTGCGCACCGGAAGGTTGGGGTTCGATTCCCGGTCAGGACACGCGCCCAATTGCAGGATCCCCAGTAGGGGGCGTGCAAGACGCAGCTGATTAATGACTCTCATCATTGATGTTTCTCTCTCCCTCTCTCTTCCTCTCTCTCTAAGAACCAATAAACTATTCTTTAACAAATAAAAAAGGGGTGAGCTCTCAGTCCCTGACAAATACCCTATGTCACCACCAAGGCAGGCAAGTCTTGACCATCTGCCCCTGGTCCCTTCGATGACTCACCGCACCCCAAGATTCTGAAACCCTTTTCTCAGGGGAGCATGCTACCCACCCAGCCCCCTCAAACTTGGAATTTTTCCATTGACACTGTAGATGCCAAACTATCCCTTAGCCTGGCTTTTGCCATATTTTCTTTCTTTGGATATATATATATATAATATATTTTATATTATATATTATATATTATTTATATATATAAATATAATATATATTATATAGTATATTTATATTATATAATTATATATTTTAATTATATATTATTTATATATTAATTATATATTTTATTATATAATTATATATTTTAATTATATATATGATATATAATTAATATGTAATATATAATATATAATATTATATATATAGATTGGTTAATTCTCACCTGAGGGTATTTTTTTCCATTGATTTTTAGAGAGAGAGAGAGAGAGAGAGATATTGATGTGAGAGAGACACATCGGTTGGTTGCCTCCTGTATGAGCTCCAACGTGGGCAGGGGATTGATCCTTAAACCCAGGTACGTGCCCTTGACCAGGAATCGAAC
Source organism: Miniopterus natalensis (assembly GCF_054644295.1). Lineage (NCBI taxonomy): Eukaryota > Metazoa > Chordata > Mammalia > Chiroptera > Miniopteridae > Miniopterus > Miniopterus natalensis. The sequence goes on along the minus strand of NC_142103.1, from coordinate 106,029,210 downwards.
CCGAGACCTTTTGGTCCAGCTGCTGATGCTCTAACCACCTGCTGGGGCTGCCTTGCTTTTTTTTTTTAATTGCTTTTGTGGTGATAGAAATTACACCTTTACACACCCACCGGAAGCACCTGGGCCGCGTCTCGTTGTTCAGATCGGAGACGTTAGCGCCAACCTCGTGTGACAATTCCCCCTTTTCCGCCTCACCCGTCTGAGGGTCACCGGACGAATTCTCTGTGTCCCCGCAGGGCTGTGCTCACGGGGGGTTTGCCCGGCTCCTGTTCCCCCCGTGACACAAACAGAGCTGTACCCGTGTCGTGTGGTTTCAAAAATATTTTATTATCTGGAATAGCCGTAATGTCTGAGCTCGGTCTTTACAGCCTCTCTCCACGCGGAGAGGCAGAAGCTATGAGACGACACACCACACGTGCGGACAGAATGAGGTCAGCGTTTTGGGGGGGGGCAGTGTATAAAATGGGATGGGGGTGCACGTGGCCGCCGGGGGGACACACTCCTGGAGACGGTCAGGCCTCCCCCCACCCCTGCAGGGCCCACCCGGATTCCCATCGTGTTCCCGTTTGATTTTAGACAGAAACAGAGAAACCCAGATCTCAAGAGTCCTTCCCAGAGACGGAACCGTCGGTCACACCTGACACAACGCAGAAAGTGCCTGAGGCACGGCGTGGAGTTCAGACGAAGCTCCTGCTGGACGTGTTTCTGGGATGTCCCAGGGTGCCCTGATTCCGTGGACGAAGCCTCCCGTCGGTGTTGCGGAGGGTCCGTCATGGATTTCCTGCAGAACACGGCGTCCTCTGGCAGCAACAACAACAACAGGCCGACCGAAAACATAAAAAATAAAATCTGGGGCAGGCTGACCGCAGGGACGGTGGGAATTCCTCGGGTGTCTTCTCAGGAGCGTTTGCCCGGAGGGCGGGCAGGGAAGCCAGAAAGCACTGGACGTGGCTTTTGCATGTGGGGGCCGGGGGGTTGGTTGGTGCAACATCGACGTCATGGGCTGCATCTGAGGCCCAGGTGCACCTGCCTGGACCATGGCATGACCTGAAGTGAATCGCTCGGTGGACTTCTCTAGGCAGAAGTGACCATGCTTCCCCCGGGGGCGTCTGAGCCCGAGAATGACGACTAACCACAAGGGACAGGCTGATGGAAACGTCACAATGTCACAACGGACGGACGGACAAGGCCAGGCGGGCGGGCAGGGGCGGCTGGGTGGGCCCACAAGGGCGGGTGCATGGAGGTGACAAAAGCCAGCGTGGCCCCCCAAGGTGCCACCCCCGCCCATGAGTCCTGCCCGCCTGGTGATGGCTTTGCAAGATGCGTGACGGGGGGTAATGGCCTTAATCCTCATGGCGGTCACCCACACCCTTGGCCCCCACGGTGCGGCCGCGAAGCATGCTGGTGGCATCTGGACAACGGCTGGGTGGTGACGTCCAACATCCAACCGTCCCCCTTGGGGTCCTGGGCAGCGGTGGCTCGCGATGGGGATGTTATCGCGACTTCTTGGCTTGTACCTGGACAGCAGGTGAACACAGGGCTCCCCGGGCTGCCAGCGCCCTCAGTCGGTCCCCTCGGGGGCCCTGGAAAGGTGTGAAGGGAACAAAAGGGGGGACACGGTGAGCTGAGGAAAGGCACAGCCCTTCAAAGCCGCTGAGAACCCCCCCAGCCAGCTCCCAGATGGAGACCCCCAGTATCACCCTTACAGAAGAGGAACCCAGGCCCCCCAGAGATGGGGGGCACGTTGTGATGGCGGGGTGCCTGTTGCGGCAGTTCGGTGCCTGTCCCAATCCTGGGATGGCCTCTCATGATGTTGCAGCGCCTGTCGCAGTATAGGGGTGCCTGTTGCGATGTTGGGGTGTCTGTGGAAATACGGCCTGGCCCAGTAGCTGCCCGTAGTGATAGTGGCTGCCTCTCTCCGTAGGACCTGGCCAGGGAGTAATTTCGGGCCCTTTCAGTGTAGCCATCTGGGGTGCCTGAAGCCTGAGGAGGGGCTCCGTGTGGCTTGGTGGGGAATGGGGGGCGCTGGGGTCAGGGTGGGCGGGGCTGAAGGCCCAGGTGGGCGGGGCTGCATCTAGGTAGGCGGGGCTGGGTCCAGGTGGGCGGGGCTGGAATCATGCTGGGTGGGGCTGAAAATCCAGATGGGAGGGGCTGGGGTCTCCAGGTGGGCGGGGCTGAAGGTTCAGGTGGGCGGGGCTTGACTCATGCTGGGCGGGGCTTAAGGCCCAGGTGGGCGGGGCTGGAATCACGCTGGGCGGGGCTGAAAATCCAGATGGGAGGGGCTGGAGTCCCTGGTGGGCAGGGCTGGGTACAGTTGGGCGGGGCTGGAATCATGCTGGGCGGGGCTTAAGGTCCAGGTGGGCGGGGCTGCATCTGCGTAGGCGGGGCTGGGTCTCCAGGTGGGCGGGGCTGGAGGCCCTGGTGGGTGGGGCTGGGCCCAGTTGGGCGGGGCTGGAATCATGCTGGGTGGGGCTGAAAATCCAGATGGGAGGGGCTGGAGGCCCTGGTGGGCGGGGCTGGGGTCTCCAGGTGGGCGGGGCTGAAGGTTCAGGTGGGCGGGGCTTGAATCATGCTGGGCGGGGCTGAAAATCTAGATGGGAGGGGCTGGAGGCCCTGGTGGGCGGGGCTGGGCCTGGGTAGGCGGGGCTGGGGTCTCCAGGTGGGCGGGGCTTAAGGTCCAGGTGGGCGGGGCTGCATCTGGGTAGGCGGGACTGGGTCTCCAGGTGGGCGGGGCTGAAGGTTCAGGTGGGCAGGGCTGGAATCATGCTGGGCGGGGCTGAAAATCCAGATGGGAGGGGCTGGAGGCCCTGGTGGGCAGGGCTGGGTACAGTTGGGCGGGGCTGGAATCATGCTGGGCGGGGCTGAAAATCCAGATGGGAGGGGCTGGAGGCCCTGGTGGGCGGGGCTGGGCCTGGGTAGGCGGGGCTGGGGTCTCCAGGTGGGCGGGGCTTAAGGTCCAGGTGGGCGGGGCTGCATCTGGGTGGGCGGGGCTGGGTCTCCAGGTGGGCGGGACTGGAGGCCCTGGTGGGTGGGGCTGGGCCCAGTTGGGCGGGGCTGGAATCATGCTGGGCGGGGCTTAAGGTCCAGGTGGGCGGAGCTGCGCCTGGGTGGGTGGGGCTGAAGGTTCAGGTGGGAGGGGCTGGAATCATGCTGGGCGGGGCTGAAAATCTAGATGGGAGGGGCTGGAGGCCCGGGTGCGCGGGGCTGGGTCCAGTTGGGCGGGGCTGGAATAACGATGGGTGGGGCTAAAGGTCCAGGTGGGTGGGGCTAGGTCCTGCTAGGGGCGGGGCTGGAGGTCTGGGTGGGTGGGGCTTGGGCCTGACTGGGTGGGACTGGGGTCCAGCTAGGAGGCGCCGGACTCCTACCTGGGCCGCTGCTTCAGCTCTGCCGCTAAGGGCTGGGCGCAACATTTCTCCCCGGGTCACTTCTGTCTTGTGGAAAGAAAATGTTGGGGCGTTGACAACGGGCTTGGCTGAAAAATGGCCCCAAAGGTAATGAATGGGGCCTGGGAACGAAACGTTTCAGGGCCAAAGGGGCTTTGCAGATGGGACTTCCTGTGATGGACAGATGACCTTGGGTGACCCAGGTGGGTCCCAGGTCATCACAAGGCTGCTTAACAGAGGGAGGTAGGAGGATGCGAGATAAAGGAGCCCAGGTTGTCATGGAAACAGAAGTCAGAGTGGGGTGTGACCAGGGCCCAAGGAATGTGGGCGCCTCTAGCAGCTGGAGGAGGGTAGAAAAGATTGTCCCCTAGAAGTTCCCTGAAGGGCATTTGCAAGACATGGACTTTATTCCCGTTAAGACTCTTGGCAAATTTCTGGTCCAAACTCCCGAGAATAAATTTATGATGTGTTAGCCCATCACACCTGTGGTCATATGTCAGGGAAGCCACAGGGAGTCCACGCGTGTGACGTAAAATCGGAACCTGGCCTGGAGGCCTTGGCCGGGTACCTCAGTTGGTTAGGGTGTCCTGGCCATACACCAAGGTTGCGGGTTCGATTCCTGGTCAGGGCACTTTCAACCAATGAAATGTACCAATAAGTGGGCCAACAAATCTCTCCCTCTTACTCTCCTTTCCTTTCTCTCTCTGAAAAAAATCAATCAATAAAAATTTGTTTTTTTTTAAATTCATGAATTACCAGGCCTCGTGCTAAATTTGGAAAATAAAATATGAATTAGACACAACTTATGTCGGATACCGGTGACGCCAAACACTGGGAGGGACACAGTTATAATTATGAATGTCCTCTTGTCACCTCTTTCTGGTATCACTGCTTAATATAGAAAGGAAAGTCATATTAAATTTAGACTTATCCTGGCAAATGACTATTTTGTTTAATATAGTTTTATTTTTAATTTTTAATTTCTTAAAAGGTCTTTGCTTTTAATTTTTTTAAATATGTTTTTTGTTATTGATTCTAGAGAGGGAGGAAGGGAGAGGGAGAGAGAAATGGAAACATCAATGATGAAAGAGACCATGGATCAGCTGCCTCCTGCATGTCCCCCTACTAGGGATCGAGCCTACGACCCGGGCACGTGCCCTGACCTCCTGGCTCATGGGTCGATGCTCAACCACTGAGCCACGCCGGTTGGGCTCGTTTAATATAGTTTTGCAAACCACGTAACAAAGGAAGCAGGTGCTTTTAAAAGTAGGACACAATAATTTTCCTGAAGTGGAGCTCAGAACACCCAGCCTGCAGCCCCAGCCAGGTAGCTCAGCTGGTTAGAGCTTTGTCCGGATATGCCAAGGTTGTGGTTCCGATCCCCAGTCAGGGCACATACAAGAACCAACCAAATGCTCAGCCAGAGTGGCTCAGGGGTTGAGCGTCAACCCACGAATCAGGAGGTTGCAGGTTCGACTCACATGCCCGGGCTGTGGGCTCGATCTCCAGTAGGAGGCATGCGGGAGGCAGCTGACCCATGACTCTCTCTCACTCTTAATGTTTCTCTCTCTCTCTCCTTTCATCTCTGAAATCAATAAAGACATATTTTTTTAAAAAGAATTAACTAATGAATGCATAAATAAGTGGAGTGACAAATTGATGTTTCCCTCTCTCTTTCTCTCTCTCAAAATCAATACATAAAAAAAAAAGTGCTGGCCCAGGCCTGGGCATTGTCAACAGCCTATGGAACTGGTGTCAGGGTGGGCAATGGAAACGACTGAACTAGGGTCACACTTATTCAATTATGGTTCATAGCAGCACAATCTCTCTGACCTCTTTGTAGGAACCCCACTGTCTCAGAATCGGAGCCGCCTTCCAAATTGGGCGACAGCTTCTAGCTCAGAAGACTATGGAAAAACGGGGTCTGCTGGGGCCATGATGATTTGCGTGTGCGCGTGTGTGTGTTTGAATATGTTTTTTATTGATTTCAGAGAGAGGAAGAGAGAGAGGGAGAGAGAGAGAGAAACATTGATGGGGAGAAACATCTATCGGCTGCCTCCTGCACGCCCCCTACTGGGGATGGAGCCCACAACCCAGGCAAGTGCCCTAACCAGGAATCGAACTAGCGACCTCCTGGTGCTCAGGGCAACGCTCTGCCAACTGAGCCACACCAGCCAGATGGGGGGTGGTGCTTTTTAATTTTTATTTTTTAAATAAAATATTCCTGTGCATGTTGACACACAGTTATTTCTTGGATAACTATTCAACAACACTGGGTGCGAGCGTTTATATCCGTACCCACAGCTTGGACGCACACCCGGTTCTTGTTTTGTTTCGCTTTGCGTTGCTGATCCATCTGTCTCCGTATATTTACAAACACAGGAAGACACAAGAGTTCCAGAGGGGAAAGTGAGCCGTCTCCTGCCAGGTCAAGATGCTTTTGCCAAACGTGGGCATCCTAGGCCTTTCTCCTTGAAGACCCTAAATCACTAGTCAGAGCTAAATACCAGGAAATGTCCAGCGGGATACAAACAAGTCATTATCTGTCCTGTCCAGCGCGGCTTAGTTGGCTGGGCATCGATCACCCGGTGAACCAAAAGGTCGCTGGTTCAATTCCCAGGTTGTGGCCCCGGATCCCCAGCAGGGGGTGTGCAGGAGGCAGCCAATCGATGTTTCTGTCTCACATCAATGCTTGTCTCTCTCTCTCTCCCTCTCCCTTCCTCTCTCTGTGAAATCAATAAAAAAGTATTTTAAAACAAAAACAAACAAAAAAAATAAGGCATCATTCCAGAATCTAACGATTAAAGGTGACATCCCGGATGAAACCAAAGGTGACCTTGGGGCCTCTCTTGTATTTGTCTTGTCCCCAAACAGAGTCCCCGTTGGCTGGAAGCACAGCCCACGGAGGTGCCTTCCACCAGGGACGCCGCCCAGAACTGGGAAAATATAGGCCCCTAAACGGGTCACCCGGCTGTGACAGGAAGCCGCCTCTCTTTATAGTACATTGGACTAAATAAAAACCAGAGTGCTGAAGAATGGCCTGGAGGACTTTTTTTAAAAAAAAAATTCCAGGACAAGAATAGTTATTTCCCAAATAGACTTCCTTTGGTACAAGACAGCCCCTCTCTGGGGCTCGGCACCCTGGGAACACTTGAAGATTAAAAAAAAATAAAAGATAGAAAAATAAATAATAAAATAAAATAAATAAAATAAATAAAATAAAATAAAAAATAAAATAAAATAAAATAAAATAAAATAAAATAAAATAAAATGAGTCCCCAGACAGAGTAAAATCTTAAGTTCCTAATTCGTTGTTGTTTATTTTTTCACAGTAAAATTTTAGCTGCCATGAAGCGTGGGTATCTCAGGCCCTCTCCAACCAGCCTAAAGCAAATACATAAAGTCAAAAAAATAAATAAGTTAAAAGTAAATACATAAGTAAAAACAAGGGAAGCATTTAATTATAGTCAGTTCCACAAATAAGGTGACATGTATGTTTCTTAAACGGTTTACGGGGGGAAATGGAGTGGGGGCTCCAATGCTTGAGACCTTGGTCACTGACACGTGGGAAAAATGAGATTGGAGTTCTCCTTTACAACAACAACAACAAAAACCATTCAATTAAAAAAGGGCCTGAAAGGACACTTCTCCACAGAGGACACACAGACGGCCAAGAGACACATGAGAAAATGCTCAACATCGCTAATCTTCAGAGAGATGCAGATTAAAACCACAACGAGGTATCACATGACCCCTGTCCGAAGGCCTACCATCAACAAATCAACAAACGACAGTGCTGGCGAGGGTGTGGAGAAAGGGGACCCTGGTGCACTGCTGGTGGGAATGCAGACGGGTGCAATCACTATGGAAAACAGTATGGAGGTTCCTCAAAAAATTAAAAATGGAGCTGCCTACTGACCCAGGGATCCCACATCTAGGAATATATCCTAAGAATCCCAAATGCTAATCGGAAAGAATATATGCACCCCGATGTTCATAGCAGCACAGTTTACAATTGCTAAGATCTGGAAACAGCCCAAGTGCCCATCCGTAGATGAGTGGATAAAAAAGCTGCGGTACATCTACGCCGTGGAATACTACGCAGCTGTGAAAAAGGGCCGAGTACCATTTAGGACGGCACAGAGGGACCTAAAAGGTATTGTGCTAAGCGAAATAAGCCAGACCGAGAAAGACAAATACCTACGATTTAGCTCATGTGGGGGTTTTAAGAACAAAATAAACTGACAGACAAAATAGAAACAAGCTCGCAGAGACCGAGAACAGGCTGACGGTTTGCTAGATGTGTAGGAAGTTGAGGGGCTGGGTGAAAAAGGGGAAGGGTTTGAGAAATACAGATGGGTGGTTCCAGAACGGTCCTGGGCATGTAAAGTACAGCGCAGGGAATATAGAGAATAATATTGTAATTGTGGTGTCCGGTGGGTACTGGAAATATCAGGGGGAAACACTTTGTAATTTATATCAATGTGTAATCACTATGCTGTGCACCTGAAACGAATACAGAATAATATTGACTAACTGCAATTGAACGAAGAAATAAAAAATAATAATAATAATAAAATAAAATAAAATAAAAATAAAATAAAATAAAATAAAATAATAAAATAAAATAAAATAATAAAATAAAATAAAATATGAGGTATTCGGGGAAAAGAAACCATTTCTGTTTCATCGAAATGATATTCCTGGGTCACAAACACGGCCACGGGGTCAGGATGCAGAGCCAGGCCGTGTTTGGGCCGTCGGAACGGGGTGCACTTCAAGAACGTGTCCCCCCTTTCCCGCAGCATTGCCCCACGTCTCCTGAGGGGCCTCCTGCGGTCGATCGTCCCAGGAGACAGGTCGACTAGGGCTTCGTCCCCACCTTCAAGCAGAGCCCAGAAGCTCATGGCCCGTTTAGTCGCCTGAGGACTCGCAGGGACATCAGGCGACAAGGGTTCGTCGGCTCAGATGTTGACTGAGATCGAAATGTCGTGCGGCCCGGCCTGTGTGGCTCAGTTGGTTGCACATCCCCCCCCCCCATTGCACCGAAAGGTCGCCGGTTCAATTCCCAGGTCAGGGCACGTTCCCAGGTTTCAGGCTCCATACCCAGGACGCGGCCTGCAGGAGGCAGCCGATGGTCGTTTCCCTCTCATCAATATTTCTATTTCTCTCTCCCTCTCTCTCTAAAAATCAATAAAAACGTATTTTTAAAAATGCCTTGAGGACAGGCCCTGCTCCCCTGGAAGCCCAGCCTTCGTTTGCATCCCTGGTGCCCAGCTCCCTAGCCTCACGGTCGGACGCGGTGTTCGCCGCCGCCCAGGAAAACATCCCAGGGCATCCCAGGGGTGTGCCGATCCCATATGAAACCACCTTCACCCCGTGGCAGGTGCTTATTAAATAAACGCATGGCCCTTGCTTCCAGGTCCCCAAAGCCCTTATTTGCAGGTCCACGTACTTGGAGAGTTTATAAAACATTGACGCCCGGTCTTCCCCACCCAAGGTCATCGGACCCGTCTCCCCGAAGCCTCCCCAGAGATGCAAAGGATGCCCCCGTTTCTGGAAATCCCTCCGGCCCTTTCCCTTACGCTCACCCTGTTTCGAGCTACAGGCCTCGTTTATTAAATTGGCTTCTCAAGTCCTCCGGCTTGGCTCCGAATTCCCAAAAAGTCCTGGCCTTTGGAAGGCTCGGAAGCATCACCAGGAGTCCCTAGGGGCCCCCCCGGGGAAGAAGGGGGGCTGGCGTTACTCAAAAGACGACGTCACCGGCTCTAAGGGAGGCAACAGATGTGCCAGGTGAGGGACTGGGGCCGAGATTTCCACAGGGGACCCGGAGCTGGGAGCAGGGTGTGGACTCTGAAGGGCGCCAAGGTCGCAGCTCCGGTTTCTTTCCTGTTTGGTGCATGTTGGTGCATGTTGGTGCATGTCGGGGCATGTTGGGGCATGTTGGGCATGTTGGTGCATATTGGTGCACGTTGGGGCATGTTGGTGCATGTTGGGGCATGTTGGGCATGTTGGTGCATGTTGGTGCATGTTGGGGCATGTTGGGCATGTTGGTGCATATTGGTGCACGTTGGTGCACGTTGGGGCACGTTGGTGCATGTTGGGGCATGTTGGTGCATATTGGTGCATGTTGGTGCATGTTGGGGCATGTTGGGGCATGTTGCTAGGCCCAGTCTGTGGTGCAGGGCCTGGCGGGGGGCGTAAATCCCAGAAACATGATTTGCTATTGTTGTTCATTGTCCCTGAAGGATATTTGTTTCCATTGATCTTTAGAGAGAGAGGAAGGGAGGGAGGGAGAGAGAGAAACATCGATGGGAGAGAGATGCACGGATGGGTTGCCTCCTGCATGTGTCCCGACCGGGGAGGGGGGAGGACTGGGAATCGAACCTGCAACCCTTAGGTCCGCAGGCCGGTGCTCTAACTACTGAGCAACACCAGCTGGGGACCGGGGCCTGGGGACCGGGGAGACACCAGCAGCCCCTCTTGCTCTCACGCCTTCCAGGCCCAAGCCCACGGGCAATGTCCCCCGGTCACTGTGAAAATGTGACCGAGCTTCAGAGGGTGGGACGCACACACAGGCACCCCAACACTTCCTCTGCCTCCCTTTCTGCCCCCCCGCACCCCTTAAATTTTTTAAAATCGATTTTTAGACACAGCTGAACCGAGGGAGTCAGGGATCGGCCCCGACTGGACCCACGGGGAGCTGTGTGGACTCAGCGTTGCCTGTGAAAGCCCTGGAACCCTCGCTTTCTTCCCGGCCCCCCCCCCCAGTCTCGCCCCCAAACCAGCCAGCGCAGGTCCCCCGAGAAAAAAAGCAAGCGGCCCGGGGAATCTGGGGCAGCCTGTCCTGCTTTAAGGCCGCCGAGCTCGAGGAAGTTCTGTTTTATCTGATGGACACACACCCCGCGCCCGACGCCGGAGCCGAGACACGGTCTATTCGGGGCCCATCCACGCGCCCAGCTTCAAAGGCATAAGCCCCATTAGGATGCGTTCGTAAAGTGCATGTTTTTTCTTGCACGGGAAAGACGGGAGAGCTTCCGAAAGGCAGGGGGAAAAGAAAAAAAAAGAAAAAGAACCTCCTGCGTGGACTTTTTAGTTTTATTTTATTTTTTAGGCCCAGGTTTCATGGCTGACACTCAATATTAATTTAAAAAGTGGTCCCAATTTTTATTTTTTTTTTTAATTCTAACCCAAGCAGGTATTTTTTCCCGTTGCTTTTCGGAGAGAGTGGGAGGGAAATATAGAGAGAGAAGCACTGATGTGAGAGACACGGTGGTTCGTTGCCTCCCCCATGTACCCGACCGGGGGCCGGACATCGGACTTGCCACCCGGGTACGTGCCCTCGACGGGTAAAAGAAACACCCTTCAGTGACCCGCTGACACGATAGCCACGGAGCAACATCAGCCAGGGCTGGTTTTTTTGGGTTTTTTGTTGTTGTTTTTTTTTAAAGTGAAACCTTCGTGGTGACTGCGTAAGCATATCTACAAAGCAGTCCTTTGGAAACCGACAAAAACACTGAATAGTTCATATAAAATATACGCTTTTTATATTTTTATTTTTATTTTTTAGAGAGAGAGGGAGGGAGAGAGAGAGAGACAAATAGCTAATGAGGAAGAGTCATTGACCGGCTGCCCCTTGCTGGGCATCGAACCCACAACCGGAAAGCGGTGACCGCTTCTCGGTGCATCCGACGGGGCCCACCCACTGCGCCTTAGCAGCCGGGCTACAATATGTGTGTTTTGATTTAATTTAATTTAATTTAAAATTTAATTTGATTTGATTTAATTATTTTATTTTATTTATTTTATTTTATTTTATTATTTTATTTTATTATTTTAGGTTTAGTTTAGTTTAGTTTTATTTATTTTTTAAAAAACATATCTTTATTGATTTCAGGGACAGGAAAGGACAGGGAGAGAGAGAGACAGAAACATCAATGATGAGAGTCATTGATCGAGCCCACAACCTGGGCCTGGGCCCTGACCGGGAATCGAACCCCGATCGCCTGGATCCCAGGTCGACGCTCAACCGCTGAGCCCCGCCTGGCCGGGCTATATGAATATTTTTAAATTTATGTGATATTTAAGAGAAATGCTGTTCCTAAACCGGCCCGGAGAGCTGGGAACAGAAATATAATTGAAAAATTTTTTAGGATCGGACACCAAGGGCTGTGCTCTCTGAACACAGACGCACAAGGCCCGGGGCCCAGGCAGTGGGCAGGTCTGGGGTCAGCGCTTGGGGACACCGGCCGGACGGTGTTTCCTCCCTCGTTGGGCGAGTTACAGAACCTTCCTGCCCCGGCCTTGTTTTCTCCGTTCTGTGTAATTGGGGTGATGATTATACTCGCTGCTGCCGTCGGGACCACAGAGGCGACGTGAGTGAAGTCATTTCGGCCCCACGCCGGGCACACGGAAGCTGTAACTGTTATTTATGGGGGAGACCCCGGGGTGCTTCTGGCGGCCGGCCAGCCCGCTCCGGGGTTCGTGGCTCGTGCGTTGAAAACGAGGCAGGCGATGGGGCCGGTGTTTCCGTCGGGTCCACGCTCTTTCCAGGTTTTTTTTAATGATTTTTTTTTTTTTGCTGTTGTTAATAGTCACCCAAGCGTATTTTTTTCCATATATAGATCTCTATATATAGATATATATAGATATATCTATAGATAGATAGATGATAGATAGATAGATGATAGATAGATTAGATAGATAGATAGATAGATAGATAGATAGATAGATAGATAGATGATAGATAGATAGATGATAGATAGATAGATAGATAGATAGATAGATAGATAGATAGATAGATAGATGATAGATAGATGATGATAGATGATAGATAGATAGATAGATAGATAGATAGATAGATAGATAGATAGATAGATAGATAGATATAGATGATAGATAGGTAGATAGATAGATGATAGATAGATAGATAGATAGATGATAGATGATAGATAGATAGATAGATAGATAGATAGATAGATAGATAGATAGATAGATGATAGATAGATATTTTAGAGAGAGTGTGGAAAGGAGGGAGAGATGGGGAGAGAGAGACATGGACATAAAAGAGAAACATCGATGGGGTGCCTCCGGCACGCACCCCGATCAGGGTCAGGGATGGAGCCTGCAACCAAGGGACATGCACTTGAGCAGGAATCGAACCCATGACCCTTCTGTGCACCAGCCAGTGCTCTCACCACTGAGCAACACCATTGGGGGCTCATTCCAGCTTTTTTTGAGATATATATATATATACACACACACATATATTTTTATTTTATTTTATTTATTTTATTTTATTTTATATTTTTATTTTATATTTTATTTTATTTTATATTTTATTTTATTATTTATTTTATTTTATTTATATTTTATTTTATTTTATTTTATTTTATTTTATTTTATTTTATTTATTTTATACCTGGATCCCCATTGAATCTTACCAGGTGACACTGTTTTGATATTGATGAAATGTCCCTCTGCTTGAGACAGGAAAAGCCCAAGCGGTTACCGTGACCGAATGAATGGGGCTCAGTCTCGGGGGAGCTGATGAACCTGCCGTGAGGGACGGAAGGGGGGACCGGGCGTGAATCTCACAGAAGCGGGGAAAGGTGTCCCCCGTGTTAGAGAAATGGGCCCCGTCCCCAGCCAGCAGCTCCAGCTGGGCCTGTCCGGGTCCAGGGACCGTTCTTCACGAACCACCTCTGTGACCTTGGCCAAGGAGCCGTCCGTCCGGCCTCCGGGCTGCGCCTACGGCGGGGACGTCACGAAGCCCTGACCCCTTCCCGGGACAGTGGGGTCGCTAACACAGGGCTCCGTGGACCTGAGGGACGGCACGTCTTTATTATTTTTATTTTCCTGTTAATCCTCAGGGGACAACGTGTTTTTTTTTCCCATTGACGTTTTAGAGAGAGCGTGGGAGGGAGGAAACGGGGCAGAGAGAGACACAGAGAGAAAAAAAAACAAAACCCAAAACTACATTGATTTGAGAGAAACACATGGACCCTGACCGGGCCTGGGGATCCAACCTGCCACCCAGCTACGTGGCCTTGACCGGGAATCGAACTCGCCACCCGTCGGTGCTCCGGCCAACGTTCGAACCACTGAGCCACGCCGGCCAGGGCCTGAGGCCCTGTCCGTTTTATTTTGCGTAAAACTATTTTTCTTCCAAGGGCCGTCTGGGTATTTAGAACGTCATTCGAGGGCCGTCGAAAATGAATCCACTTAAAAATTCAGCTGGGAAAAAAAACCTCCCAGGTGTGTTGGATCTCGAGTCCCGCCTGCGGTGGCCTCGGCCAGGCCGGGCCGGGCCGGACCCAAGGATTTCCAGGGCCGTTGCCCACTTGTAAAGGGTCTCGTTCCCACCGGGTTTACGGGGGGCGCCCGTCTCCCATCGGGGGATGACCGTCCCGCGGGCCGGGCGTCCGCTGCCGGCTGACTTCCGAGACCCTGGGTTCGGTCCTGACTGCCTCTGGCCAGGAAGGGGTGCAAGTCGCCTCTATGAGGAGGGACATTTCAGGGATCGTGTCCCCGATGGGCACGTGGCCGGCGTCTCGGGGACCTTGAACAGACACCACTCTGCCGGAACGCAGGTTGCCCTTGGGACAGACACATCCACGGGGAGCTGGAGAGAGTCCAAGACATCCCCAGGTAGGAAGGGGCCCCCAGGCCTGTGTCTGCTGTGGGGACCGACCCCCGGGCGCCGGGAAATAGCCCGGACGGCATCCCTCACGTCGTTTTAGGCGATTTTCACGGGGACGGTGCTTTCCTGTGCCCACTGGGGCCTCCAGCAGCCAACCTCACGTCATCACTTGCTCCTAAGCCCCCCCCTTCGCCTGCCCCCGAGAATCAGGTCTGTCTCCTCTGTGTGACCGGCTCCCAGGGAACGTGCCGGGTGTCACGTTGGGTCCCGGTGGCAGGTGCCACGCGTGGGGTGCAGACGGGAGGGGTGTTGGTGGCCTTCTGTCCACGGCGCCGGGGGGGGGGACCCCATCGCAGGCCGTCAGCCACCTTTCGGGCCGTGACCATCCAGTTTTTCCTTCCGTTTCTGCTGAGCGAACATCGCCTGCTCCCTGCTATCAGAAATACCTGCCCCTTTCTGTTCTCATATATATATATATATATATTTTTTAAGAGTCCGTTGGTAGGTTTCTGGTCCCGGGGAGGGTGGCCTGGGACGGGACAGCGCCTCTGGGGACAGCATGTCTGTGTCCGGCTTCACACGTCCCCTGAGAAAGCATTTCCACTGAGACGATGGGGAGCGGGGGGGGGAACGGGTGCTCCCCGAACCTGCCTTGATTTCCTCGAACACTGATGCTCATCTTAAAAATGGGTCTCCTGCCCCGGCCAGTATTGCTCAGGGGTTAGAGCGTCGTCCGGTGCACCGAAGGGTCACGGGTTCGATTCCCTGTCAAGGGCACGTACCTGGGTTTGCAGGTCCCATCCCCGGGGGGGGGGGGGGGGCCCGGCCTGGGCGCGTGGGGAGGCCACCGGCCGATGTGTTTCTGTCACATCCATGCGTGTGCGTGTGTATGTCTCTCTTTCTCTCTCTAAAAAAAAAACCAAAAAACACCCCAGGTGAAGATTTTAAAAGAGGGGGTGTCCCCTCCTGTTTTTCCCACAACGGATGCCGGAGACGAGCCTCAGCCACTGCAGAATCTCCCCCCCCACCCCCACCTGGCAGCCTGAGCCCCAATTTCACCATCACTCGAGACACGCCGCATGCCCCCCAAATCCGATCGCCCCACATCTGGCAGCCTCCGATTCCTGGGGGACAGGGATCTTGCCTCTGCTCCCCCCCTCCACCCCCAGACTCCTTAACCCTCGCGTGGCCGGAGATGGAAAAAAAGGGAGGGAAATGCAGGGACCTGAATGTCACCCAGCAGGGCTCCCCTAGGACAGCGGGGGGACCCCAACACCCTTCCCTGCCTGTCTGCGGACGCACAAGCGGCCAGCCCTTTGAAACAGGGGTGCTTTTCTGTACAGGTTCTGGTTCTATTTTTCTGTGTTTGCTGGCACGGTTTGATTCAAGTGACAAACTTGCTGGGCACCCTAGAAAGAAGGCAAAGTCCGTCTCCTCCAGGACAGGGGCCAGGGGACCTGGGAGGGAGCCCCGTATTCCGTCTCCCCAAGCTTTCGCGCCTCTTGGGGCGCCTGGGCTTGCCAGGAGGGCGCAGCAGCCTCCAGACCTGTTCCCCTATGGCTCTCCAGAGGACCCCCTTTGCGCGTCCCCTGGGAAAAAAAGCGCTCGCCTAAGGCATTGGTGCGGGGATGGGGGAGAGGGCGCATCCCCGAGGGGAGCTCTAGGGAAAGATCTAGAGACCGGGCAGCGCGCGGCACGCGCCGGGCACCCGGGCAGCCCGGTGCCACCCGGCCTCGGGCCCCTGCGCAGGTGGCGACCCTAAGAGGTGGGAACGGTTTGCGTTCTGGTGCCCAAGGCGCCCAGCAGGCCGGCTCGCAGCGCGCCCCCCGCTCCCCCAAACACCCACCTGCCGCCGCCGGGCACGTCCCACGCTCCCGCGGGGCGTCCACCCGGGAGCCGGTCGGGCGCCGGCACCGCGCGCCCTCCGCGAAGTTGTGCGTCGCCAGCCCGGCCCCGCAGCGCGGCCGCAGGAGCGCACTCACCGGCTCTCCGGCGCGTCCCTGAAGGTCACGGGCAGGTGGCCGCGGCGGGCGCGCGGCGGGGCCCCCGGGCGGGGGGCGCGGGCGAGGGCGGGGCGCGCGGCCCCCCTGCCCGGCGAGGGGGCGCCGTCCGCGCCGCAGCGCGCGCGCCCCGGGGCGCTCAGAGGCCGTGGTCGCAGTCGACATCGCGGCAGATGTACCAGAGGATCACGTAGAGGATGAGGAGGATGGCGAAGATGAACAGGGCCACCAGGATCGCCTTGGTCACCGGCGAGATGAGCGACTGCATGGCCCCGGCGGCGGGGCGCGCGGGCGGGCGGGGGCGCGGGGCGCGGCGCTCACGACCCCCGAGCGCGCCCGGAGCCCCGCGCCGGCCCCGCGCCGCATCCGCAGTGCTCCGTGCCGGCCCCTGGCGCCCGCGCTCGGCCTGTGCTCAGCGGGCCCGGCGGCCGCCGGGCTGGGCGCGCGGCGCGGGGGGCGCGGGGGTGGCGGCCATGGGCGCGGGCGCGGGCGCGGAGGCGGCGCGCCGGGCAAGTCCCCGCAAACTTGGGCGGCGGCGGCGGGGAGGCGGCGGGCGCGCAATGACAGGTGGACGCCCGGCCCCGCGGGGCGCAGCGCGCAGCCGTCTGCGGGAGGCGCGGGGCGCGGGGCGCGCGGGAGGGCGGGGCGGGAGCGAGCGCGGGAGGCGCTGCGCAGCCGAGGGGGGTCCCTCTCGGATCCCTGGGGGCGGGGGGCGGGGAAAGGAGCTCGCCACGCCCCCTGCGCCCCTCCCCCCGGGACCCCTCCAACCTCTCCACCGCCCCTCCGTGCGTCCCAGCCACCGGCGCCTCCCTCTGCCCTCTCCCGCATGCCCCCCTTTTTCTTAGGTGTCCCCTTTTTCCCCCCCGTGTTTCCGGAGCCCCCACTCGGCTGGTGCGCTGGGTGTCATGACAGAGGAAAGGGTGGAAAGAGGGGGGGGGCCCGGGGAGCGTGGCGAAGAGGCTGCTGGATGCAGGCAGCCCCGTCCTGGTCCTTCCTGGGTGCAGGTGAACCTGGGACAGGGCTGTGCGTTGCACCCAACTCTCAGGAAAGGTTTTGGAGGTGACATCACGGGGACACAGGGAAGCTTCAACCCCCCCCCCCAGTGCGCACAATGACATCTTCCACAAGCGGTGGAGGGGTCACCGTGTTTTGATAAACAGATGGAGCGCCCAGAGGCTGAGAGGCTCTAGAACAGGTCCGTGCACCTGACAAGAAGTCCCTGTGGACCCCCCACAGACGTGTGTCCACCCTCCAGGCCTGGGCCCTGTGGGTGAAGAGAGCAATTTGGCCACCACCACCCCCTCCGACCGCCCCTTTCCTCAGGCAGGCACCTTTCTGGCCGGCTGGGCTGGTGGGGACATTGGCAGGGCTGGGAGTCGAACAAGGGAGGGAGAAAGAGCCCCCCCAAAGGCGCGTGCTGTGGTCCCGGGAAAGGAAATGGTTTGTGCCCACCTCGGTGTCCTGGAGACACACTGTCCACGGGGGAGCAGGACTTGGGCACTGGGAGCCCGCGTCCGGTAAGACACAGGGACAAGTCCACCCCCGCAGCATGAGGGGATCAGGCCCAGCGCGCTCTCGGTTTTGTCTCCAACTGCAGCCACGGGGTGGTCACCATGCGCGCGCGCCAGAAGGCCTGACGGACGGGGACGCGCGCTGGGAGGTGGCCTCAATGCGCGCAGGGACCCCATCCCCCAGTCCCCAAGGAGGACCCAGATGTTGGAGACCCTCTGAGCTCCCCACAGGCCCGGGCACTTTCAGAGAGGTCCCTGCACAGAGACAGCCTGTCCTGACTCAGGTGGGAACAGCATCCTGTCCGAAGGCAGGTGAGGGGGGGGGGTTCGGGGCGCACGTGCGCCGCGGTGATGTTAGGGTCCTGCGCTGGCCACGCAGGGAGGTAGAGGCTCAGGAGTCAATCTCCCCAGGCCACGGGCCAGTGGCTGGTCTGGTCCTGCCTCAGGATGGCATGGGCAGGTGGCCCAAAGGGACCCCACATCAGGGGCTCCCAGCCACCAGGAGGGTGGAGCAATGGCCTTTCTAAGAGTCTGTTGTCTGTGGTCACAACTGGGGGCTGCCACCCAATTTGGCTCAGTGGTTAGAGCGTCAGCTCAAGGACTGAAGGGTCCTGGGTTCGATTTGGGCCAAGGGCAGGTATCTCAGTTGCAGGCTTGTTCCCCCCACGTGCCGGAGGCAACCAGCTGATGTGTGTCTCTCTCACATAGATGTTTCTCTCTCTCTCTGTCAAGCCCATCCCCTCTCTCCCTTCCACTCTCTCTCTGAAAAGCCATGGGGAAAACATCCTCAGGTGAGCATTAAAGAACAAAAAACAGAACTGGGAGCTGAAGGAAGGTCCTCGCAGGTGACGTGAGCCTAACCCAGCCAGTGCAACTTGCACGGAGGAGTTTCTCGATGGCCCTAGGGGGAGACAAGGGGTGGCACAAAGGGCGCACACACAGACACACGCAGACACACAGAATTTCCATGTCTCAAGGGTATCCTAGGGAGCAAAGACGGAGGCTCTGATCCTGTTCATTAAACTTAATTTTCCCTGAGAAACCGACCGGAGCCCATCACAGACCGAGCTCGGAGCAAGAGAGAGCAGCCAGGTGTGAAGGCGCAGGGAGGCTCAGAGGACACCCGGGGACGTTCCTTCCTCCCCGGATAGAACTGCATCTTTTCATATAAGAGGATGAGCTCCATTGGCGGGGCGGGGTGCCCATCACCTCCGTAAGCTCCGGCCAGGTCTGGCGGACCACCGTGTGTTCTGTGACCGGCACGTGTTTAATGTAATCCAACGCCAGCAGTGGCCTTGGGATGGATGGAGGAGCCCTGTGATGGAGAAAAGGCGGAACAATTCACCTTGCCCGCTAGGTGCCCCTTAAAACTCACCGCCTGGCCTGGCCGGGGCGGCACAGTGGTTGAGAGCCGACCCATGAACCTGGAGGTCACAGTTTGACTCCCCATCAGGGCACATGCCCGGGTTGCAGGCTCGGTCCCCAGTCGGGGGCATGCAGAAGGCGGCCGATCCATGACTCTCATCATCGATGTTTCTACCTCTCTCTCTCCCTCTCCCTTCCCTTCTCTCTAAAAATCAATAAAAACATATATATTTTTTTAAACAAACACAAGGAGAAATAATAATCCTTCATTTCTGATTATCGGTCTGAGCAAGACTTGGCCACGGGCCAGCCAGAGACGGGTGTGGACCCCGGGTGACCCACGTAGGTCGGTGTCCTGAGCAACTACATGCATTTTTCCTGAATGTGCTGTGGGTCTTTAGAGAACGTTGCCCTAGGCCCAGCATTTTATATCGAAGATTGAAATGTCTCCCTTTCTGGAGACATTTTGGACGGTGTCTTTCTGTGGCTTGACTCAAAAATCAATTAAAAACAAAATCTTTCAAAAAAAAAATTTTTTTTTAACATATACACAGCTGATAGCTCAGTTTTGAAAATGAAAGATGTTTTCGTAAACACCGCCTTTATTATTATTCAGAGAACGCGTGTATACATTTTCGGGGGACGCCCTCTATTTTGATCACAGGGAGCTTGCCCAAATGTTCCGCAAGGTCGGCCTCCTAGACAGGATGGTGGATCCCAGGCCTCCCCATCTCCTGGACGGCCACAGCGGGTCCCCCGACGTTAAGGTCATTGAGAATCGGTCAAGCCTTTGGGAGATTCCACACTGAAGTTCATAAAATTCGGTTCGTGAGCCCTCCGTTTGGCATCCGGGCCTGAGGCTGGCCCGTGCGTGTTTAAGTGAATCTGCGTGCGGGAACTGGGGGGGGGGGTGTGTGTGTGGCCACATTTATGTTTTTGTTCTCGGTAGATTTCAACGTGAGAGCGAGCAGGCCTGCTCCGGTTAAGCCGACCTGTTCGCTGAGGCCAACGCAGACCCGCTGACTCGCAGGCAGGAAACAAAGGCAATGATGAAACTAAACAAAAGCCGCCGAACTAAAACCAGGCGATGGTCTGGATGTGGGGTGTCACCTGGACGGTCCCAGGCTAGTTTGCCCTGATGGTTCTTGGTTCCAGATTTTTTTTTTTTTTTAAATATCTTTATTGCTGAGAGTATTACAGATACCCCCACATTGAATGTGGGACCTGGCGGTTTGGGGGTTCAGATGATATGGATTCATCTATTACCCTTTTCTGCTGTTTGCTGCAGGAAAATCTCTTGCACAAAGCCGTTTGGGGGAGCTATGATGGTGCCCCTTTTTTCAAATGAGACATCTGGGGGAAGTAAGACTAAGTGGAGTTTGAACCCTGAAATTGCTTGGGGGACAGTTGTAGAGGGAATTCCATGTTCATAGAGAATTATGCTCTTTTTTTTTTAATGTGTTTTTATTGATGTTTAGAGAGAGAGAGAAACATCAATGATGAGAGTCACGGATCGGCTGCCTCTTGCACGCCCACGACTGGGTATTGAGCCCGCAACCCGGGCATGTGCCCCGACCGGGGAATTGAACTGTGACCTCCTGCTGCATGGTCTATGCTCAACCACTGAGCCACGCCAGCCGGGCAGAGAATTATGTCCTATTTCTAAAAAGGTATAAGATACGGGTCATCGAGAAGTACGATTTTGGAAACTTTCCGGTCAACAAACATCCTGCATTCCCCACACATAGACCTGGATGTGGGTGCCCATTGGGGGCATCAGAAAACTCACTATTCCCAAGTGTGAGGTTTTGTTGTGTTTTTTGGGTGTGTTTTTTTTATAGTCTCCAGCATGCACGTTGTCAAATCTTAATTCCTGAATCCTCCTGACGTTGGGAAGGCGCCTGCCTCACAGGGGTCTCTGCAGGATCAGCCCCTGTGTTATTTGGACCTGACAAAGCTCCCAGGTTGGGGGTCCCGTCCAGCAGGTAACAGCCAGAATGGGGAGCAACTTATTCGCAGGCAGCCGAGCTGAGCCCGGATTCCCTTGTCTGATGGCGCCACCTACTGGCAGCCGCAGGCTTAGTCCTCCAGAGCCGCCCATGTGGCTGGAATGGGGGGGGGGGGCAGTCTGCGCACCTGCTCACCTGCTCACCTGCTCACCTGCTCACCTGCTCACCTGGGCACCTGCACCTGGGATGCTCTGCCCTGTGGCCACCGGTCTTCCTTCAAACTGCAGAGAAGGACCTGCCCACCTTGTCCAGGCGGGTTTAGGGCTGTAGACGTTGCTCCCTTGAGAAGATTTTGCGTTTAAGCTTCTATCGTAAACTGGAGTTTGGGGGGGCGGGGGAGATGCTGGGTTCTTAAAAAGGTACAGAGGGGATGGAGGGGCCGGGAAGAAAAGACATAGAGCCCTGGCCTGTGTGGTTCAGTGGTGGAGAGTCGGTTCGCGCATCCAAGGGTCTAGGATTCGAATTCCCAGGCAAGGAAACTAAGGTACCCGGGTTGCAGGTTCATTGCTCGCCCCCTGTCAGGGCCCATGCGGGAGGCAGCCAGTCGCTGTGTCTCTCTCTCTCCTCGCCTTTCCTCCCTTCCACTCTCTCTAGAAACCAATGAAAAAAAAATATGCATCCTTGGGTGAGCGTTAAGCAAAAAGAGAGGAAGGAAGGAGAGATTCGGTGGCACGCTCAGCTGGCTGTGGTGCCGCATGTCCAGAGAGGCTGGCCTTCAGATTCCCGGGTTCCCGGTCCTGGCGAAGGTGTCGGCATCCCCAGGACATCGGCCTCGGCAGCGGGGAGGTGGGGGGGAGCGTGAAGCTCTGTGTCAAGTGTGTGATGCACCAGTTTCCAAGTCACCTGAAAATAGAGCGTGACCCAGATTCTTCAGGGGACCCTGGGGAGGAGAGGAGAGGGAAACGGAGGAATAGTCAAGATTTCATTTCCCAGGGGGGCAGAGTGCGGGAGCCGGGTCTGTCTGTTGAAATTGAAATTAAAAAAAAAAAAAAAAGATACACGTACGTAACAATTCTGCGGATCCTCAAGAGATTAACCATGGTCACCTGGCCGGCGTGGCTCAGCGGTTGAGCCTCATCGACTTATAAACCAGGAGGTCACGGTTCGATTCCAGGTCGGGGCACTTGCCTGACTTGTAGGCTCCATCCCCAGTAGGGGGCGTGCAAGAGGCAGCCGATCCGTGACTCTCATCATTGATGTTTCTCTCTCTCTCTCTCCCTGTCTCTGGAATCAATAAAAACATTAAAAAAAAAAAAAAGATTAACCATGGACTTACTGTATGATCCAGACATTTCATGGGGACATGAAAACGCGTGTCCACCCAGAAATACAAAAAGTGGAAGCAGCCCAAGTGTCCATGGACGGATAGATGGACACACAGAATCGGGGGTGTGTGTCTGTTCACAGAGTGGAATATTACACAGCCATGAAAAGGAGTGAAGCTCGGACACAGGCTACCATGTGGAAGAGCCTTGAACACAGGATGCTCGTGACGGAGGCCAGACACACAAGGCCACCAGGAGTGGTCGAGGCCAACGGAGGGAAAAAAGGGACTTTTGTAATACTTTCAGCAATGAAGATAATTTATTTATTTATTATTATTATTTTAAATATATCTTTATTGATTTCAGAGAGAGGAAAGGAGAGGGAGAGAGAGAGATAGAAACATCAATGATGAGAGAGTCATGGATCGAGCCCACAACCCGGGCATGTGCCCTGACCGGGAATCGAACCCTGATCACCTGGATCCCAGGTCGAGGCTCAACCGCTGAGCCCCGCCCGGCCGGGCGAAGATAATTTTTTTAAAAGAATCTATTAGCTTTACTGTGGGAAAAAAATAATAATAAAAAGAAACCAACCCACTGTGGTTTCATCGGGACTATTTCTCACCAGACTGACATCCCTCTGTCCTAAAGGGCTTAACCGGACGGAGGGCCAACCCGCCTCTGTTTTAGCAAATCCTTCTGGGCGTGGGCCGGAGAAAGTCTACGAAGCAGATCTTGGAAAGGACAGGCGAGCTCGGGATTTCCTGACGGGTCAGCGAAACTCCTGAGGGCGTGAGGGCGGGTCCGGCTGGGTGGGTGGGTGGGTGGGTGAATTCCCCGGGGACTTGCGTCATTTCCTGCAGGCAGACACCACCACCCGCCTGAGATTCCTTGGCAGGCAGCCGGCCAGACTTTGTCCGTCTTGTGGGTAAATGTGGCATTGGGAGGTGGCGGGGGCCTACAAATCCCCGAACGCCTGTGCAACGGTAACGTTGCCGGCACCCATGGGAGGTCAGGTGGGTGGCCACAGTTGAATGTTTGAACGCTGACGTGTGAGCAGGGTGACAGGTGACATCCTGGTCGCCAGGTTAGGATGCCAAGGGCCTGCAGAGGAAGGCAGTGAGGTGGTCACAGGCAGACAGAGGCAGGAAGGTGGGCAGGGGCCTGTCTGTCTGTCTGTCTCTGTCTCTCTGGATGTGCTGGCTTCTGCCAGGCCCCAGCCGGGCCTCCCCGGTGACGTCCGTCCGTCGAGGTTTTCATGGGATTCTGTCCCCATAGAAGCGACTGAGCGTCTCGGGCTCCGTTCCTGGTCAAGGGCACCTACCTGGGTTGCAGGTGTGATCTCTGGGCCCAGTCTGGGCGTGGAGAGGAGGCGGCCCATCCGTGTGTTTTTCACATCGATGTTTCTCTCCCCCCCCCCCCGCTGTTCCTTTCACTCTCCCTAAAAATAAAAATAAAAATAAAAAATCAATGTAAAAAAAATACATCCTCGGGTGCAGATTAGCAAACAAACAAGATAAAAGCAGTTCTCGGAGAAACACGGACTCAGGCAGGAGCCCAGATGGTGCAGATCACAGGACGTGGTGACGCCGATTCTTTAAACAACGTGTTTCATCTTCAGACCCGTGGTGGCCCATCCGGTGGTCGGCCCACCTGCTTTCCTGTCATCTCGGGGACACGGGGTAGACTTGGAACATGCAAACCTTGGGAGCTGGAATTTTCTCTCGGCTGCTGCTTTCCTGGTGTAACCAGCCTCATGGAGGGTCCCTCTAACACCGAAATACGTCCTTATGGTGTGGATGCAGGAGGTAGCCGCCCATCTCCCGCTTTTTCAAAAGTCTGCGTGAAGACGGCTTTGAATATTTAACGAGTCAGAGCTCCCAAAGGGAAAGCGGATTTTTCCAAGCGGCTCTGTTTCTCATGAATAGTTCCCCGGAGGCCGGAGATGTTCCCTTTTTTTAAAAAAAAAAATTATTATTATTAAAAATATAAAGAAACTCTTGACGTCTCCTTAGCCCCTAAAAATATTGTGTCGATTTCCCTTCTGTTAAAATAAAATAAAAAAAAACGCCAAACGAGTTACGGATTGGGGACCAAACAAGGGACACTGGCTT
Source organism: Miniopterus natalensis (assembly GCF_054644295.1). Taxonomy (NCBI): domain Eukaryota; kingdom Metazoa; phylum Chordata; class Mammalia; order Chiroptera; family Miniopteridae; genus Miniopterus; species Miniopterus natalensis. Next base: position 106,004,921 of record NC_142103.1, on the reverse strand, counting down.
CGCTTGCCTCTGGCCAGGGTGGCTGGCTGTTGATTGCATTTTCTGCTCTTCAATTATTCAAATCAGTTATTAACTAAACGGTGAATCTCATCGTCGGGGTCAGCCGCAGGACACCGTGTATTTTTGAACGGCTCAGTCTTCTCCCCGGCGAAGAATGCCACGGAACAGGACAGCTGACCCCCGGATGGCTCACGGAAGGAGACGTCATTAGCCCAGAGTTCAATTTTGGCCGCGATGCTTCGAAGACGAAGGGTATGGAGACATTGGGCAAGGGACCCGCGCGCTCATGTAAGTGATTAAAAATCTCCTTCGAGCCTGGTCAGTGTGGCTCAGTGGTTGAGGGGCATCCGGTGAACCAAGAGGTCGCCGGTTCGATGCCGGGCCAGGGCACATGCCCTCGATCGCCAGCAGGGGGCGAGCAGGAGGCAGCCGAGCCGTGATTCCCTCTCATCACCAACGTTTCTCTCTCCCTTCCTCTCTCTGAAATCAATAAGGACGTGCTTTTAAAAATCGACGGTTATCTTCTCAGGAGCCTTAACCGAGTCCCGCTCACGGGCTCCGAGGACGCGCACGTGGGCATCTTTGGGGACCACCCTTGAGCCCACTGCATGGGATCGGGAGAGGTGGTGGGGCCCAGAGCTTGGAGGAGACGCTGTCCCCTGTGAGTCTGGAAGCGGGTGGCTCCCGATGGCTCCAGGTTTGCAGAAAGGCCGGGGGGGGGCGGGGGCGGGTCCCTTCGGAAGAGGCATTGGGACCATCCAACCGAGAGAGGTGCCACCTAAACACAGACAGAAAGCCACACCTTGTATCCGCCAGCGATACCACCAGGTTCCTCGCGACAGGAAAAGTGAATTTTTTTGGAAAAGTGAATTTTTTTGGTGTGGTTTTTTTTTTTTTTTTTTACATTTTACTGACTTCTTTTGGATTTCCCTGTTTTCTATAAAAAGCACAGCCTGATTTTTTAAAAAAATTTATATTTATTGTTGAAAGTATTACAGACATTCCCTTCCCCCCCCCCCCCCATTGACCCCTCCACCCCGAATCCCGTCCCGTCCCCACACTTTTGTCTGTGTCCATGGGTCATGCATCTACGCATATAAGTTCTTTGGTTAATCTCTTCCCACTGCCCTCTGCCTTCCCTCTGAGATCCCTCAGTTCTGTTCCACGCTTCTGGGTCTATTTTGTTGATCAGTTTATTTTATTCATTAGATTCCACATATGAGTGAGATCATGGGATACTCGTTTTTCTCTGCCTGGCTTATTTCACTCAGCACAATACTCTCCAGGTCCCTCCCTGCTGTGCCAAAGGGTAAGAGATCCGCCTTTTTCACAGCTGCGTAGTATTCCGCTAATTGGTTTTTACGTTCTAGCCACAGCTGACAGTCCTGAGGCTAATTCTTGACCTTACGTGGAATAAGTAACACTCATCTTTCAAATCAGATCGAATTTTAAACCGTGTATAGAAATGTTTCAATCTTACCATTATATTTGGATAATGTTTTCATGACAGAATGTATCTAAATGCAAAAAACAACCCTGTAGATACTGATGCAGGTAGAGGAGGTATTTACAGTATCTAAACGCTATAAAGATGTCACTTTGCCACATTTGTACGAGGCTCTCCTTTTTCACAGCTGCATACTATTCCATTCCACGGTGGGGAAATGAACGTTGCACTCGAGGGACGGGCGTTAGCAACAGGGACATGAGAGGAACCATCAGGAACATGAGAGCCCGAGACAAGAGCAGAGACGTGAGCAGGGGGAGCAGGAAGAGGCTCTCTGGGGGCAGATAGCAGAAAAGACAATAGAATTAAAGAAAAGATGGATCCTGGGGACAAAAGGACACTTTCAGGACTAGAGAGTGACGGTGGGTTCAATTGGCCCACTTTACCCACCCAACCCCACACTCTCTCGTCTTCTCCTCATATAGCCCCACAGGCACCCTCAGTGGCGTCTGCCACAGGCCCTTTGCACGCCCTACGACTTGCACAGCACACAAGTTTCTTCCACCCCGTTTTGGAGACATTAATGCCCCTTCATTCTACAGCAACCATCTCAGCTGTGACTTCCATGCGGGGGAACCCCTCTGATCCCCACTCGGGAAGCTCCCAGGCGGTTTCTCCATCGGTACATTGAGCCCAACCAACACACAGGCGTTGGGAGACGTCGGGAGCTCCCGTTGGCGTGTGCCCGGTGGGACGCGGGGAACGTGTTTGCAGACAGTCAAACACCAAGAATTTGAATGACTTTTTGGGGAAAAAATGTCCTGAAGTCAGCTGTGCCGGGCGGGCTTCCCACTCGGGGGATGGAGCCCACTTGCTGAGCCCTGAACAATGCTCCCTGTGTCAGGGTGGCTCGTGGGACACAGACGAAAGGATGGAATGGGTGACGGAAGGCATTTGTGGGGTGGGAGGTCCCACAAAAGTTCCCAGCAGAAGAACCTGAGCCCATTTGGGGATATTTCTTGCCCACCGGGTGGCTGGAGGCACGACCCCCTTCAAAGGAGGCTTCTGGGGTTTTGGTGTCTCCTAGAAGCCAGATATTTGGCCAGTTGGTTTTTAGAGTGAGTCATACATTAAGCCCCCTTTAGCCCCCACGCCTTCCGTCCCCTCCCCTCTGGCAACCTCCACATGACCGTCTGTGTCCACGAGTTTCAGTTTTATACCCCACACAGGAGTGACATCATATGGTTCTTAGCTTTTCCTGCCTGACTTGTTTCACTCAGCACGATATTCTCAAGGCCCATGCACGTTGTTACAAGGGGCAGGATCCCACCCTTTTCATGGCCGAGTAGTATTCCATTGGGAACATGTCCCACTTTTTTTTTTTTATCTCCAGTCCTTGATCGCAGGACGCTTTGGTTGTCTCCATATCTTGGCTACTGTGAGTCATGCTGTGAGTATAGGGGTCCATATATCTTTGAAAGTACATGTTTTCAAGTTTTGGGGGGAGATATCAATACATTTAATAAAATAAAATAAAATAATAAAATAAAATATAAAATAATAAAATAAATTATAAAATAAAATATAAAATAATAAAATATAAAATAAAATGATAAAATATAAAATAAAATAAAGTAATAAAATAAAATAAAATATAAAATAATAAAATATAAAATAAAATGATAAAATATAAAATAAAATAAAGTAATAAAATAAAATATAAAATAAAATATAAAATAAAATGATAAAATATAAAATAAAATAAAGTAATAAAATAAAATAAAATATAAAATAAAATATAAAATATAAAATAATAAATAATAAAATAAAATAAAGTAATAAAATAAAATAAAATATAAAATAAAATATAAAATAATAAATAATAAAATAAAATGAAATATAAAATAAAATAATAAAATATAAAATAAAATAAAGTAATAAAATAAAATAAAATATAAAATAATAAATAATAAAATAAAATGAAATATAAAATAAAATAATAAAATATAAAATAAAATAAAGTAATAAAATAAAATATAAAATAATATAAAATATAAAATATAAAATAAATTATAAAATAAAATGATAAAATAAAATATAAAATAAAATAATAAAATAATAAAATAAAATATAAAATATAAAATAAAATAAAGTAATAAAATAAAATAAAAAAATAAAATGCCAAATCAGTTTTTAGCTGGAGCTGGAGCTCATGTTGGGGTAGAGCCGCATGGTCTTGACAGTGTTTGGTGTAAATTGTGTGTGGGCACGTGTGAAAATTTGCAATTCCTTTATATATATATATATATCTTTATTGATTTCAGAGAGAGGAAGGGAGAGGGAGGGAGAATCATCAATGATGAGAGAGTCATGGATCGGCTGCCTCCTGCACGCCCCTGACTGGAGACAGAGCCCACAACCCGGGCCTGTGCCTGAACTGGAACCAACCTGGGGACGGGCCAGCCTGGGTTGAAGTGCTGATTAAAATACATAAAAAAACCTGAATTGCTTTCTGAAGAGCTACTTTATCCCGGAACAAACACGGAGCTGACGTTCTCCAAACCCTGCTCTCACAGGGACGGCTTTTCAGAAACGAAACGCCTCTGGAAGGACCTCAGGTTCTGCTTTCCTGAGCTACCGAGAGCTATTAAGCAACGCTTTGCGTGTCTGCGATGTCTGCGCTCAGCTCTCCTCTGCCTTTTTTTTTTCTCTCTTTTTTTTTTAAATCCTACCCGAGGATATTTTTTCCATTGCTTTTCGGACAGAGTGGAAGGGAGGGAGGGAGAGAGAGAGAGAAAAACATCGATGTGGGACACAGTCCTGCATGGCCTGCCTCCTGTATGCCCCCTACTGGGGATCGAGCCAGCAAACCTTTGGGTGACAGGCCTGTGCCTTGACCGGGAATCGAACCCGCTACCTCCTGGTTCATGGGTCGGCCCTCAAGCGCCAAGCCACGCCGCTTTACCTCTGCTTTATTTTCACGTCAGTTTCTAAGAGGCACGAACATAAAGATTTGACTTTAGGTGGCGGGCCCACAGTGCACTATACACATGATATAAAATGTACCTGTACACTTGTGACCTATATATAAGTTTATTAAGCAATGTCACCCCAACACATTCAATAAAAAGATACTCAAAATAGAAAGGATACGATTGTGCCCCGGCCGGTGTGGCTCAGTTGGTTGAGCGTCGACCTATGAACCAGGAGGTCACTGGTTCGATTCCAGATCAGATGGATGTTGATGTTTCTCTGTCGTCAATGTTTCTATCTTTCTCTCCCTCTCCCTTCCTCTCTCTCTAAAATCAATTAAAAATAATGTTTTTTTAAAGGTTGCAGGTTCGATTCTTGGTCAGGACCCATGCCCGGGGTTGTGGGGTCCACCCTCCAGTAGGGGGCGTGCAGGAGGCAGCTGATCGAGGTTGATGTTTCTCTGTCATCAATGTTTCTTTTTCTTTTTTTTTTTTTATTAAATATATCTTTATTGATTTCACAGAGACGAAAGGAGAGAGAGACAGAAACATCAATGATTAGTCATTGATCGGCTGCAGCCGCCACTCGGGCATGTGCCCTGACCGGGAATCGAACCTCGATCGCCTGGATCCTAGGTCAACGCTCAACCTCTGAGACACGCCCGGCCGGGCCGTCATCAATGTTTCTATCTTTCTCTCCCTCTCCCTTCCTCTCTCTCTAAAATCAATTAAAAAAAAATTTTTTTAAAAAGGTTACAGGTTCGATTCTTGATCAGGGCCCAGGCCCGGGCTTGAGGGCTCGACCTCCCCCCCAGTAGGGGGCGTGCAGGGGCCAGCAGATCACTGTTTCCCTCTCCCATCAATGTTTCTCTCTCTCTCTCCCTAAACATCAATAAAAAAATATATAAAGTATTTGGTTGTCAAAAACAAACAAACAAAAACAAAGGTCACTACCCGACCAAAAACTTTCATGTCTATCATCTGAAAAAAAACCCACAAAAAACCCCACCAACCTGCAACTGAGCAGATCCGAATCTTCAGAACGTCCTTCTTGGTGGTGAAATAACTCAGTTTTACAGAACCGCAGGTCTCCATGGAGAAAGTGACAACAATGACAGGCTCCGGGGACAGTGACAACCGTCATCGGAGGGGGGAGGAGAGCAGCTGGGACAACCTCCTGGGGCAGGTTTTTTTTTTTTGTTTTTGGGTTGTTTTTTTTTTTCTTTTTTTTTCTCTCTCTGCTTCTAAATTCACCCTTGGACCTGTTTGTCGTCCAGTGGACAGTGAGGCCCACAAGCAAAGCCCCCCCGGCCCCCCCAAAGCTGCCTAAATTGACTTGGATGCTAAGACACAAGCTCCTCCCGGGGCCCATAAATACATGATTTTTAACATCCTGTTTGCAGAAAAACAGCGGAGCCCCGGGCATGCCCCTGACAATCATTGACTGATTTTTTACGACCCGAAAGGACACTTGTGTGTGTTAAGAGCGATGCAGCTGCTGCAGTTTTTGTGTTTTTTTTTTTGTTGTTTTGAGAGGCCCCGTGAAAGACGAAAGGAAATGAAATTTGAAATTGGCAAGGGCTGGGCTCTCTGCGTGGGGTACGCCCTGTGACTCATTTATTCCAGCCTGGGTGACACGGGTGAAGATGAAGGGTGAGTGAGACATTTGGGGAAGAAAAAAAAAAAAAAAAAAAAAAAGCCCAGTTTCTCTGGGGCTGGGGAGGGTTGGGGAGGGCTGGGGACCCCTCCCCTAAACACACACACACACAGTTTGGGTTCTCCGAGCCATGAAAAAGGGGTTGTCTCACGTGGCCTTTCTCCATTGCTGGTGGAAGCGGGGTCCTTGCGATATCTTGAGAAAAGTAATTTTTCCGAGAGTCGCAGGGGAGGCTGAGTGATTTTGATTTGGGCGGAATCACATCCCTGGGTTTGCAAAGTCCCGTTTCCCTTCATCTCATCCCGGGAGAGGCGCAGCCGGGGATTCAGCAGAGCTGGAAGCAGAGCCGGCGTCCAGAGTCTCCTTTCCACGCTGGAGCCGAGTCCGGTGCACCGTGAGGTAGTTGGGACTCGAGTCTTGCATTGACGGCAACTCTCTGTGACTCTATAATTATTTCAAAATTAAAAAAAAAATTAAATTAAAAAAATAAATCAATCAAAAAACAAATAAAATCAAATTAAGTATCGCCGTTGGTCAAGTCTTTCTGAAGACGGTCGCAGGGCAGAATCTGTCTCAAGATCGCCATTGCCTTTGGAGTCCTGAAATAAGGACTCTGTGGCCAAAAAGATGACCCCGTGTTCGCCTTGGAGGTCGATTTATCAGGGTTCCCTCCGAAGGACGGGGACGTTCGTTGGGCTGAGTGAGGAGCGGACTTGCCCTGTTCTTTGAAGTCAGGGTTAAGCATTTACTAGGGTCCAAGACGAGATCAGAATAAAGTTCGTTGGGCTGAGTGAGGAGCGGACTTGCCCTGTTCTTTGAAGTCAGGGTTAAGCATTTACTAGGGTCCAAGACGAGATCAGAATAAAGTTAAGAGTGTGTAACCCCCCCCCCCCACACACACACACACTCAGACACGTTGACAGAATTGCAATTTATTTATTTACTATTCAAAAGGACATACGGCCCGACCGGTATGGGAGAGGGAGAGAGAGAGATAGAAACATCAATGATGAGAGTCATGGATCGAACCCACAACCCCGGCATGGGCCCGGACCTGGGATTCGAACCCTGACCTTCAGGTTCATGCGGCGACACTCAGCCCTGAGCATCGCGGGCCGGGCTCCCAGAACGAGCTTTTCAATGGGCCGTCAGGAGCCGACTGACCTGGTATCGAAGCGTTTCCTTGTTTTGGTAACAGGATGTCAATAATTTCCGAAAAGGTATCAGGATGCAAAAATACTTCCTAAATGTTGTTGTTCGACACCATAGAAGTGTGAAGCGCTCGACCGTCCGATGAGGACACTGAGGCTTATATTCCAGCCAGTTGGATATTGGATCCTGCCCTGAGGGGACCCGCTGGAGAGGACTGGGATGTTTTCACATCCGTCGCTGGTTCTAAGCAAAGCAGCCCAAAGTGGCCCAAAATCATATCAGGCCTTCTCTCTCTCTCTCTCCCTCTCTGTCCACCCAGCTCCTACCCCACCCCAGGCCTTCCCCACACTATTATCTGTGTCTCTGGGTTATGCATATATGCACATAAGTTCTTTGGTTCATCTCTTCCCGCCCTCCTGCCTTCCCGCTGAGATCCCTCAGTCTGTTCCATGCCTCCATGTCTCCGGATTTATTTTACTCAGTTTATTTTGCATGTAAGATTCCACATATGAGTGAGACCATGTGATGTTTGTCTTTCTCTGCCTGGCTTATTTTACTCAGCATAATACTCTCCAGGTGCCTCCCTGCTGTCCCAAAGGGGAAGAGATGCACCTTTTTCACAGCTGCATAGTATTCCACGGTGTAGACATACCACAGCTTTTTTTATCCGCTCGTCTAGGGATGGGCACGTGGGCTGTTTCCAGGTCTTAGCTACTGTAAATTACACCGCTCTGAGCATAGGGGTGCATATATTCTTTGCAATTGGTGTTTTGGGTTTCTTAGGATATATTCCCAGAAGTGGGATCGCTGGGTCAAAAGGCAGCTCCGTTTTTAGCTTTTCCAGTAAATCCCACACTGGTTCCCACAGTGGCTGCACCCGTCTGCATTCCCACCAGCCGTGCACGAGGGGCCCCCTTTCTCCACACCCTCGCCAGCACTCCAGGAGACCTGGCTGAGCAGGGGACAGCAGAAATGTGAAAGCTGAAGGTCTCAGAGCCTTTATTTCTGTTCCAGTGTCTGTGAGCGCGGAGGCTAGTGGGGCCTAGGCTCTCCCGTTGCTGGGAAGACATCAGAGAAAACCGTTACAAGGCAATAGGGACCTGTGTTTCCTGTGGACTCGTGTCACTCCCTTTCTGCCCACAGGATGTATCACGGGACACCACTAATGCATGAAAATGATTCATGACCATCCCCAAGGGGCTTTAACCAGCAACTCTCCTCGTGGCTCGAACCAGCCAGCATCCCAACCAGGACATATGGGAAACCCAGGCAGAATGATTTGGTGAGTTCTGGGGATGGGGGTGGGGGGGAAGTGGCAGTAACAAATGGGGGTTTTACTCTTTGCCTCCAGAAATTACGTAGTTTGTCCTCATATGAGCCAATAGGTAGCCTTAACCATCAGAAATGGAAATGAAGCCCAGCCAGTGTGGCTCAGGGGTTAAGCATGGACCTATGAACCAGGAGGTCACTGGTTCGAATCCTGGTCAGGGCACACGCCCTGGATCCCCAGTAGGGGGCGTGCAGGAGGCAACCAATCGATGTTGATATTTCTCTGTCCTCAGTGTTTCTCCCTCTCTCTCCCTCTCCCTTCCTCTCGCTGAAATCAATAAAAACATATTTAAAAAAAATTTTTTTTAAAGGAAATGATAATGGAAAGTCTGCTCTGATCTCAGCCCCCAGCCTTCTGGTGCAGCTCAACCCATGAGTGGCCACCTAAAACCACTAAGTTTTGGGGCATCGCCTGTCACACACAGCAATTGGCACAATTAGGCCTTTTAGGAGTAATACGTATGGTCTCTTTGCCCACCTGAGTTTTTCATATATGTACACGTACAGTTGAACCTCGGACAGCAGGGGTGGGGCATGTACTACACTCGGAATCATTTGGTCTGGTTCTGCCAAGGCAACCGTGGGCGGGACTAGAAATTCAATAACCCAGGAGCTTTTTCCACAGCTAATTTTTAAGTTGGTCATTTTGTGTGGCCCGTGAATGATGTTATAAATATCGAAAAGGCCCTCGGCAGAAAAAAAACGTTCCCCACCCCTGGAAGGCATGAATAAAAAACCTGAAAGCTTGGCATTCAGAGAATAGAAATGCATATTTATTATGGCAGGTGATGGGGACCTGGCCCCTCAGTCATAAACCCAGACTCTAGAGTCTTCTGGAACATTAAGGGTTTTGAAGGGGGAGGGAGAGGTTTCAGTCTCAGTGCAGCCCATTGTCAGAGCTTCAACATTGTACAGGTAGAAATATCTTTTGAAGGAAATAGGGGTGACCTTGAAATTTTCCAGGAAGGAGTCCTGGAAAATTCCCCAGGAAGCACCTGTTTTTCCCCCCCTGTTTCATTCTAAAGCCGACTTACCTCAAGGTGCCAAAAAGGCTGCAGCAGCTCCGGCATCCCCCTTGCTCCACAAGAAGAGCCCCCTAGGTCCTCCCAGGGTCCCCACCTTCCACTGGCCCCAAGACTGTGGCCAGGAAAAGTGCTGATTGACCTGCTCAAGGCTACATGGGGGGGGGGGCGTAGAAAAATATTTGTTAAGAAGGTTCATGAGGGCAGGGAGGGGGTGCTCTGCGGCTAGGTGGTCAACACAGGTTTTACTATAAGAAGTAACACTTTCACCCTCGCCTATGGGGCTCAGTGTTTTTAGAGCCTCCGCCCCCGAGCCCTGAGGGGTCTCGTGTTCGATTCCTGATCAAGGGCGCGTACCTGGGTTGCAGGTTCGATCCCCAGCCCTGGTCCTGGCGCGTGCAGCAGGCAATCAATTGATGTGTGTCTCTCTCCCATCGATGTTTCTCTCTCTCCCCCTTGCTCCCTCCCTTCCACTCTCTCTAAAAAGCAATGCAAAAAGTATCCTCGCCTGAGGATTAACAAAGGAAACAAAGTAACACTTTCGAAAGCAGGGTGTCTGCCTCCCCTTCCCCCAAAAGGATACATTGTCTGCATGTCTTTGCAATTCTGTTGACCAAGAGAAGAAAAACCTCCCTGAGATGAGCTGCGCCTGCACCTGTCAGGTGCGCGAGCTTTTGGGGGCAGAGCCCAAGGTGGGCGTGGCCTGCAGGTCTCCCCGCCCCCCGCCCAGCCTCCGCCCTAAGCCCTGTCCTGTCCCCAGTGTCCCAACAGTGCCAGCAGCTGGCCTCAGCAGGGCACCGTCCGCAGGGCCAGCAGGAGGGCCCTGACTCATCCTGGGAAGAGGTACAAGTGTAGTCACAGGACCTGGATACGTGTCGGGGGGTGGACGGCCAGAATGTGACTCAGGGATATTTCACGGCCTGAGATGTTGTCCAGGGATCCTGCAGTAGCAGGGACAGAATTTTAAGCGAATATCTTCATTAAAAAAAAAAAAAAGTGTTATATATTGTGAACCTGGGACAGCCACACTTCAGGGGTGGCCTTTGACTGTCACCAGAGACCCCCACCAGGGTGTCTGTGGCCTCAGATGGGAGAGGGGAGACACGCCCTGGCCTGAGGGGATTTTCGGACACTGGAAGCCCCTCAAAGGGCAGCCCTTGGTCAGGCTTGGGACTTGGGGGTCTGCCCTGTGCCCCAAAGCCCCCACCAGTACTCAGGGCTCCTGAATCCAATCTGGACTTGGGGGGAGGGGAGTGCGTGAAGAGGCAGTGAGCCCCCAATTTTTCCCAAAAAGTAGAGGATTTCACGCATTCTCTCTTGGGGAGGGGGTGTCTCCTTAGGGCCTGTAGAGACATAGTGGGTCCCCTCAGTTTGCTAAGAAGGGAGAGGGTTTCTTAGAGAGACCGCGCTGGGGGATCCCCTTTAAAGGGTGGTAGAAGAGAAGGCGTGGGGACCTGGCTCCACACTTTCCCAGCAGCCTTGGGGTTCCCCGTTAAGAACAAGTAGGGAGTCCTCACACTTTTCCCTGTCTAGGCGGCCCAGCGGGGGACCCCGGCTGTCCCCTCCTAGCTCCGCGCGCGCGCGCGCTCGACTCGGGGCTTTTGGGTGGCACAGCGGGGGCGGGGGCAGCAGGCGGGGCTGGGTGACAGCGCCGCGCCCCTTTTCCTACCCAGGCTCCGCCCAGGGGTGGGGATGGCGGGGGGCGGGGGGAGGAGGGGGATCCGTCCTGCAGCGGGCGCTGCCCACGCGCGCCACTCTGGGCGCCGTCCCTGCGCTGCACCCGGCTCACCATGGCGCGCCGGGCGGTCCTGGCGCTGCTGCTGTTCGGCCTGCTGGGCGCCGCGGTGTCGGACACGGGTGAGCGTGCGGCGCGGCCGCTGGGGACCCAGGGGGCGCGTCGGGTCCCCGGGGAGGCCCGCGGGCGCGCGGTGCGGGAGGGGGCGCACGGAGGGGGCGCACCGGGGACACCCAGGCTCTCCCCGCCGGGCGCGACTGGCGGTGCCCACGAGTGGCCAACGACCCAAGGAAGGGGCCTCTCCGTGTTTCCTCTAAATGTCTCTCTCCGGGCCGCTTTGGACTCACTCCAGAGACGAACACGTCGGCTTTAGTTTTCAAAAATCTCCACCTCTGAAAAGTCGCAAGGGGCCTGGCTGGGGGGAGCGGTGGCATTCGGCTTCCCCACCCGGGGGACCACCTTCCTTCCCCCCGGCCCCGGCTTTGCGCGCTCGCACGGGGTCGGGTTCCCCAGCGCGCTCCTTTGTTTGGGGTGCGGTGGCGACTCGCCGCCACGCCCTGCGTCCCGGGCCTAAATTTGGACAGGGCGCTGGAGCCAGACGACTCAGCCGCTGGGGGGACGGGGGAAGGGAAATATTAGACACCAGCCAGAGCCTTGGAAACGTTTAAAAAACACGCCGTGTCTCTAGCTAGGCCACGGGGCCTTGAGCGCCCGCGGGGCGCACGGGGCTGGGGATAGACCGGGCGGCCCCCAAAACGTGTTCTCAGCAGACAGCCTCTGTGTTACAGGGGAGAGTTAAGGAAACACAGGGAAAGTTTCCACAGCCAGAAAATCCGTTATAACCAGCCCCCCCATTCCCCCCCACACTCCCCCACGGCTGGCCTGGCCTATTCCTGGTGTTTTTGCTTTACTTTAAAAAAAAAAGTTTAAATCTGTATTGTTAAAAGTATTACAGATACACCCCCATTTCCCTCCCCCCATTGCTCCCCCCCATTGCGCCCCTCCCCCATTGCGCCCCTCCCGCGTTGAGACCTCCCCCAGATTCGCTCTCCCCCCCATTGCGCCCCTCCCCCCAATTGCGCTCTCCCCCATTGCGCCCCTCCCCCCATTGCGCTCGCCCCTATTGCGCCCCTCCCCCGTTGCGCCCTCCCCCATTGCGCTCCCCCCATTGTGCCCCACCCCCCGTTGCGCCCCTCCCCCGTTGCGCGCCTCCCCCATTGCGCTCCCCCCATTGTGCCCCACCCCCCGTTGCGCCCCTCCCCCGTTGCGCCCCTCCCCGGTTGCGCGCCTCCCCCATTGCGCTCCCCTCATTGTGCCCCACCCCCCGTTGCGCCCTCCCCCATTGCGCTCCCCCCATTGTGCCCCACCCCCCGTTGCGCCCTCCCCCGTTGCGCTCTCCCCAGATGCGCTCTCCCCCACCATTGCGCCCCTCCCCCATTGCGCCCCTCCCCCGTCGCGCCCCTCCCCCCATCGCGCCCCCTCCCCCCCAGGCCTTCTGCACACGGTTGCCTGTGTCCCTGGGTTGGGCATAAACGCATATAAGTTACTTTGTTTCTCTTTTTTAAAAGGAAAAGTTGGGATTCCGCCAAGACCCAGGCATTTTATAACTTTCTCCAGTGAATGTTGGCGCGTTGTTTGTGCTCGGTTGATAGGGCTCCGCTTTTAAGTGGCCAGAGGTGCGGGCGTGGAGTTTCAGGGCTGGTCTGATGGGCGGGAGATAATATTTTTGGAACCAGAAAGAGGACAAGGACCCTCCGCCCCCCCCCCCCCAGAAGGCCTAGTTGGTGACTCTGGAGAAAATTTAGCCTGGATCCATAGGGGACGTGCCCATGCTTCTTTCTTTCCTTCCTAAAATGTTCTTACTCATCCTATCCGGCTGCCCCAGCCCAGAAAGAATTTCCCCATAGTTTTGTTTGTTTGTTTCCTTTGTTTTCTGTGTGTGATGCATTTGTTCCAACAGCACCGGTTGCCTCTAAAGTTTCTGATTTATCCCTGCGGCGGCTACACGTGTCTTTATTTCTCATAGATTTTTTTCCTTTCTTGCTTTTTTCTGAGCACCTACTATGTGCCAAGCTCCAGGGAAATGGGTCCGACGTGGTTCTGGTTGGCCAGGCGTGGGTCGTGGAACAGAAATATCCAAGCAGGCCAATGGGACACAGGGCCCCAAGAATGGTGGCTGTTGTGGAATTTTAAAACTCTGGGTGGTTAGGGCGTCGGCTTGTGCACCAGGGGGGCTCGGGTTCGATTCCCAGTCAAGGGAACGTGCCTGGGTTGCCGGTTTGATCCTTGGCGTTGGTTGGGGTGCCTGAGGAAGCAACCAACAGATGTGTCTCTCTCACATCACTGTTTCTCTCTCTCTTGTGCCCACACCCCTTTCCTTCCTCCCTTCCGCTCTCTCTTAAAAAAAAAAAAAATTTAAAAACTCAGAGTGGTAGAGTGGTGACTGCTGGTGATGGTGACTGTCTCCAGTTAATGGTTCTCTGGTCAGTCTGAGATTGCACATCAGGGCAGCCTTGTATTTTTCGGGCCCCCAAACAAATCATTTTGCAATTTTTAGAAAAAAACTAAACTAAAAATAAATAAAAAACCCCACAGCACTGTTCGCCGGAATCCCCTGATTTCTATGCACAGTGTACTTAGCTTAATGCTTTCCGGAAGCTGGTGTTTGCTTGGTGGCAGTGATGGGCGTGGGGGCAATGAGCTCGGGGACAGGGGTGATGATGGGGCCCCAAAAGAGCAGAGAAATCTGTGGTGGCTCCTCCCCGATCCCCCCCAACCTGGTCCTCCTGGGGATGACCGGAAAGGGCTGTTCTGAGGATACAGATGTTCTATCGGGAGAGTTTGTTTTCTGGCCTGTGGAGCTCAGACACACTTTCTGATAGAAATATGCCTTTGGCTTGGTTTCCATTCCGCCTACAGGAGTCCTTGGAGGCCGGGGACAGATCTCCACATTGGAAGCTAATCACACTGGCCTGATTTTAGAGTCCTTGGGACCTGGGGCCCCGTGTCCCAGGGTTTCTTCAGAAATTCCTGAGGGACAGGGAAGGGTGGAGACGGGAAGAGGCCAGGAAAGGACCTTGGTGGCTTCAACCTTGGGTGGAGCCCAGCTTCCCCCATAAGGGGACACTTGCAAAAATGTCCAGAGACATTTTTCGTTGTCATATCTCAGGATGGGGTGCTCCGGGGACCTGGTGGGTGGAGACCAGGGAGGCTGCTCAACATCCAATTGTGCACAGGACGCCCCACGTCAGAAAGTCTCCAGCCCCAGATGTCCTGTCCCTCTGTCTCTATCATTTATCTATCTACTATCTATCTATCTAATCACTTATCTAATGTATATATCTATTAAATCTAACCTGTCTTTTTTATCACTTATTAATCTGTCCAGCTACCCATCCTCTGTCTAATATCTACCCATCTGCCAATCATCTCTGTATCCACCCATCCATCCACCCACCCACCCATCCATCCATCCATCCATCCATCCATCCATCCATCCATCCATCCATCCATGCATCCATCCCGGGGACCCTGGATGATGCCAGAGGACCTTTTTGGTTGTGACAATGGAAGAGTTGCGCCTGGCACCTGGTGGGTGGAAACCAGGGAGGCCGCTCCACGCCTTACAGCGCACAGGGCGCCGGGCATCAGAGAGTCACCAGCCCCAGCGTCAGTAGAGCTGAGGTTGAGAAACTGGTATTGGTGTGACAGGTTGCTGGTAGCTGGGTGCGTCCATTCTGTATTTTTCCTCTCCTTAGACTCCTCGCGCCCGGACTTTCACAAAAACCGGTCATCGGGGGGACCTCAGTGAGGGTGGCTGTGAAATGGGTCTAGGATAATACTGCATCCAGGACCCCACAGGCCCTCCTCTCAAAGGCGGTTTTGTTCTGCATCTACACTGTTTGAAACCTAAACCATCTACCTGAGCTGATGTCTCCTGGCCAGCACGAGACGTCCCGAAGACAATCCGCTTTTTTAAAAAAACACATATGTCTTTATTGATTTCAGAGAGAGGAAGGGAGAGGGAGAGAGAAACATCAATGATGAGGAACAGTGTTGATCGGCCGCCTCCCGCACGCCCCCTACTGGGGATCAAGCCCACAACGCAGGCCTGTGCCCTGACCCGGGAATCGAACCGTAACCTCCTGGTTCATGGGTCGACGCTCAACCACTGAGCCGCACCAGACGGGCAAGACGCTTCATTTTGAAAGGAGGAGAGCTTTTTCTTCACGTGGCTTAGAGGCTCTCATTTAGGACAGAAGTCAGCGTATGGAGTCACCCCAACCAATGCACCATGGGAGGGTCAAGGCGGGACTTGGCGGGTGATGCTGTGAATACTCTTTCCAGCCGACATTTCTTTCCTACAAGGGAAACCCACGGATATCCACGTGGAGCTCGTGATATTCCTTCCTGCTCAGATTTTCCGGCCACGATGGCCTGTTTTAGGGGGAACAGGGTCACCCGTAGGGATGACTGGGTTGGACGTGAGACTGACGTGTCCTTGGAGGCTGGAAATCTCAGGGCATTCAGGGTCCGTGTTGAGTTGTTTTGATGCCCAGATAGTTGAGGAATTGTTTTGATGTCCAGATATTTGATGCCCAGATATTATAGGGTGACCCAGCCCTCGTGGAAGTTGGGGGCAATAACATCGGGCATAAGACATCTCATTCGGCCCTTATGTGGTGGCTTCTGCCAACACTGGGGGTGTCTGTCTCAAGGGAATCGGTCGAGAGGGCACTGTGATCTCCTTTGCCAATTCTTTTGTTTTGTTAACCCTCACGTGAGGATATTTTTTCCATTGCTTTTTAGAGAGAGTGGAAGGGAGGGAGGGAGAGGGAGAGAAACATCGATGTGAGAGAGAGGCACAGCCATTGGTTGCCTCCCGCACGGGCCCTGATGGGCGGGCAAGGAGCCAACCTACAAACCCAGCGACGGGGAACTGAACCTAGGACCCTCGGCTGCGCAGGCCGAGGCTCTCACCACCGAGCCACACCAGGCAGGGTGGGGAACTGTTCTTTTTAATTGACATTTGCTCTTAAACCTTACAAAGGTTAACAGCCTCCCATGACAAACACACGCATTTTTCCACCATAGTTAACTGTGGAAGGCTGTTTTATTATAGTTTCCTCCTGGGAAAATTGCCAGGTTGCCCAAGATACTGACATGGTTGGTTGGTCCCAGCTGGTGCTACAGTGTTGGTTCTAGGCATGGCCTTGTCGTCGAAGAGACTACTGCTGGTCAACCATGCAAGATGCCTTTTTTTTTTTTTTAATGTATCTTTATTGTTGAAAGTATTAGAGACATCCCCTTTTTCCCCCTGTGGGTCCCCTCCACCACCACCCCCTGGCCTTCCCCACACTATTTATTGCCTGTGCCCATGGGTTACGCACATATGCATAGAAGTTCTCTGATTAATCTTTTCCGGTCTCCCCCACCTCCTACCCCCCTTCCCTCTGAGATCCCTCAGTCTGATCCATGCTTCCAAGTCTCTGCATCTATTCTGTCCGTCAATTTATTTTGTTCATGAATTTCACATATGGCTGAGATCATGGGACACCTGTCCACCCAAGAACTTGATATTGTTTCTGTCTGCGCCAGGCTCTTGGCTGAAAGGTGCTAAGTCAAAAATTCCGGTTTTGTGTTTACCTGGTTGGCAGTATCGTCCACATCTCGGGAGAGCCTTGCAGACGACTTCCCTTTGTTGAAATTCCTGTTCTTACGCTTGCTTTGCCGGCTTTTTAAAACCGACGATGGGACAGTGATATCTGGGCGTGTTTCCGCTTTGTGTTAGAATGACTCAGAGTTGCCGCCGTCCCTCCTGTGGTCTCCGAGAGTCATAGTATTTTCTTTTTTAAGAAAAAATCCCCGGAACAGGAAACAAGCAACTTCCTTTTTTTCCTCGACCGCGAGGGAGAACCGAGCCCTGAAACCAATGTTTTTCAAAGTGAGCCAGGTGTGAGTCCCGTGGATGGGCTGTGAAATTAGCTGCGTTCAAAAAGAAAGTTAAGCCCGGCCGGTGTGGCTCAGCGGTTGAGCATCCACCTATGAACCAGGCGGTCGCTGGTTCGATTCCCAGTCAGGGCACAGGCCTGCTTTTCGGGCTCGATCCCCAGGTGAGGGGGTGCAGGAGGGCAGCCGATCCATGACTCTCTCGTCATTGATGTTTCTCTCCCTCTCCCTTCCTCTCTCTCTGAAATCAATTAAAAAATATATTTTAAAGAAAGAAGATAATTCAGTAGATTAGAGTGGAAACATCAGCCAGACTGTTTCCCACAAGCCCTGCTCAGTAAGCATGGGTGAGGCTTTGGTATCTGGTCCTCTGGGTGGACTAGGCGGAGACATAAACATATTTGTTACCCTGGACGGAATTTCACAGCCTTTGCAAATCGAAAGCCCTTAAAATCTATGTGGCTTTCTGGACTTTGACATGTTTTTGGGTTTTTTTTTTTTGGTTTTTTTTTTGGAGAGAATCCCTCTGTTTTAGACAAGGGGCTTAAAAGTTGCAGTTCGCCGGGAGATTTTTTTCAAAGAGCAAAGCAACCGCTTTGAGAACCAGAATTTGTTTTAATTTGTCGAGCGAGAGACTGAGCCGCCTTCTCCGAAGGGCCTGAGCTGCTGTTACATTCGGGCGCGGGGAATGCTGGGAAGGCGTTACTCATGTGGAAACAATGTTGCCAGGATTCCTGCTTCTGTCTGTTTCTGCAACGCGCCCGTGCATTTCTGCGGCGACACAGCGGACCTGCATTATCTGCGCCCCAAAATAATAATAATAAATGGATTATGTTGTCCTGGGGCAAAAGGACTTGGAGGCGTATAGATTTTTCTTTGTCTGGATTTTTTTTTTTTTTTTAATGTATTGATTTCAGAGAGAGGCAGAGAGAGGGAGAGAGAGGGAGATGGAAACATTAATGATGAGAGTCAGGGGGCGGCTGCCTCTTGCACCACGCCCCCTACTGGAGATTCAGCCAGAAACCCAGGCCTGTGCCCTGGTAGGAAATCCAAGCGGTCACCTTTGGGTGCATGGGACAGTGCTCAACCAGCTGAGCCTGGACTACTGTATACTTTTTAATGCATAAGATAAGATACGCAGGTTTGCAGAAACAAACAAAAAATTATATTAAATCGACTATCCAGTGCCAAAACGAATGGATAGCCTCAGCGCTATCCATTCTCCTGACTTCCTCTGTCTCCCATTCTCTCTCCTGATACCGGAGCGGTGGTCCAAGATTCAGACCTGCTCAGCAACCCCTCCATGGTTTCTGGAAACCCAGCTCTGAGGGTTCTCTTTGCCTTGACTCCGCAGCAGGGTGCACCCCGGAGCTTGGAGGGATCACTCTTGCCCAGGTCTACCTGCATGATCTGATTGATATTGGTAGGGGGCTGGGTCCCCATCAGGGTTTTTAAAAAGCCCACGAAGGGGCCGTTGTGTGTGATGGGGTCCTCGAGAATCGCGGAACTCTTGTTTAACCAGACTTACCATTTGCACTGCATTTCTCTGGACGGCGGGACTGTTCTTTTGAACGTTCACAGCTGCGGGGTGCATTACCTTTTTCAGAAGGTGTTTGCTCTTATTTTATCTTCGCCAAGCCCTTGAGGTATGGATTGCGGCCCTCGCGTAGATGAAGTCTCTGAGGTGAGAGAGTTCCCTCGGTTTCCGAAGTTCACGTGGCCAGTGTGGCGACAGGTGAAAGTGGAAATAAGTTCTGTTAACGGCAACACATGGCAGTTGGGGCCCGTGGGCTTGGGCGTGGACAGTTGCCTGTGGAGGCGGCACTGAGTTCGTCAGGCGTGGACCTTGGAGGGACGGCTGCCTCTGCCAGTAACGTGGCTTCACGGGGAAAGAGAATGTCCCGTATTTAGGGAAACTCAATACAGAAGAAAATTTTCTCAATGTTGGTAGCAAACTTATCTAAGACCCATCACCAAGGCCTCTCTGACTTCTTATGGATTCTACCATCCAACTGTCTATTGGTTCATCCACCCAGTTATCTATCCATCAGTCCGCACACTCACTCTCCATCCGTCAGTCCATCCATCCACCCACCCATCCACCCATCCATCCGTCCATCCATCCGTCCGTCCGTCCGTCCGTCCATCCATCCATCCATCCATCCGTCTCTCCATCCATCCGTCTCTCCATCCATCCGTCTCTCCATCCATCCATCCATCCATCCATCCATCCATCCATCCATCCATCCATCCACCCTTTCATCCATCCATTCACCCATCCATCCATTCATCCATCCATCCATCCATCCATCCATCCATCCATCCATCCATCCATCCATCCATCCACCCTTTCATCCATCCATTCACCCATCCATCCATTCATCCATCCATCCATCCATCCATCCATCCATCCATCCATCCATCCATCCATCCATCCATCCACCCTTTCATCCATCCATCCATCCATCCATCCATCCATCCATCCATCCATCCATCCATCCACTCACCCATCCATTTACCCACCCTTTCATCCATCCATCCATCCATCCATCCATCCATCCATCCATCCATCCATCCATCCATCCATCCATCCATCCTTCCTTCCATCCATCCATCCATCCATCCATCCATCCATCCATCCATCCATCCACCCACCCACCCACCCACCCACCCATCCACCCATGAAGAATGATGGAGGTTTCCTAGTGGAGCAGTCATTTTCTCAGGGCTTTGAGGCATAAATAGGAGTTTTCCTGGTAAGGGAAGAATGGGTTTGATATTAATGCTAAGTAGAATATCCGAGTGAAGGGTCAAGAAGGGTGGAGGCGCCCAAACTGTGTGACTCTCGGGGCCTCCCAACTCATTCACAAGAGGCTGCAGATGATTTTTAAATTTCCCAGGGACACACAGTGAAGTCTATTAGACACCACAGGAACTATTAGGATTAAGTTCCGTGTAGGAGAGACTGGGTTCACGGGGGTTCTGGAACCTACTTTCTGCAGCAGGGGTGAGGGAGCAGAGGGTCCTAGGTGGTCCCAGCTTCCCTGTGAGCCTCAAAGTGTGTCCCCAAGAAGGGCTCCCCAGGGTAGGTGGGTCAGGGTCCCCCAGAAGCTTGTTAGAAATGCAAGTTTCCTTGTCACATCCTCTCTACACCCTGGTGCTCACGTCCCAAAGAAGATGAAACAGTTGGTTCTTTTTACCCGAAGTCACCTCAGATCGGGGTCTGTTTTAAAATTATATGATTTATACTTTCTACATATCATTATTACTATTCTAGAATTTCTATTCTAGTTTTATTTCTATAATTCATTTATTTCAATTTATATATTTATATAATTTATAAACTCTGCATATAAAGTATAAGTTATTTAATTTGTAATAATATAATTGTGCAACTTGTATAATTTATTATTATAAATGTTTGCTTTTCATTTCTATAACTGTTTATATTTCATATCTGTTTATTTCTATAATTTATACATTCTATGTGTAAATTTTATATTTTGTAATTACTATAATTTATTCTTATACATCTATTTTATTTCTACTCTAATTTGTTTCCATTTTAGTTTTACATATTTATACAATTTACACATCCTGTGTATAAATGACATAATTTGTAATTTCTATAACATGTTATTGAAGCTACGTTTTTATCTATTCTTCTAATTTTATTTCTATGTTATTTCAATTTTAACTTTAGATATTTATTTATATAACTTATAAGTTCCCTGTGTTACTTTTATGAGTTATGCAACTTCTATTATAAATATTTCATTTCTACTCTGTTTTTACTTCTATAATTTATATTTTATTTCTATGGGGTGTCCCCCCAAAAAATGTATACATACACTTTGAATAATTATAAAGGCAGTTCATAATTAAAATACAGTTCATTTTCAAAATTGAGCTCTTAGCTGTTACAGGGTGTATATATTTTTTTGGTGGTGGGGGGAAACCTTGTACTTTTTTATTTATACAGATTCTGTACATAAATTATATAATTTTTACGAGTTATTGTCACGAGTATTTCTATGCTCGCTCCATTCCTACACGAGCAAACCCTCCTGACAGAATTGCAGAGAACCTGACCCTAGTTTCCCACGGTGCATCTGTGGTGGTTTGGGGGGGGGGTCTGTCACAGGTGAGGGCACACCCCCGGCCCACCCCCCTCAAGCACCCGCAAAACCCAGGGTCTTGGAGATTCACTGGGTTCCCCCGTCTGAGTCTCAGGATGACAGGCCCCGGTAAAAATGCAAAGATTGCTGGAATCAGAAATCAGAAGGGAGAAAGCGCTCAGGGTGAGTCATGCCAGTCACCAGGCAGGAGGGTCAGTGGCCTCGCCCAGCCGTGACTCACCCCCTCTATGCATAACATCTGGAGCTTTGAGGGGCCGGCTGGAAACCAGGCTTCCGCTGATGGGCAGATGGATTGCTCCCAAGTTTACCGAGACGCCTATGAATCGAATATTTTCCGGCCCCCAGGCTCCATCTCCGCGTCCCTCGGCCCCCCGGCCCCAGCTCTTGGCTGCCTTGGCCCCCTGCCCATTGCCCCGTGATCTGGGGGGACGCCTGTGTGGTCCTGGGTGGGGCCAGCCTGGAGGAGAAGGGAAATCCTCCCAGGGCGAGACTCTCTTCGTTTTCCTGTTTACACTCACAGCTGCCCTGGGGTGCCTGGGCCCACCTCGGGGTATGGGGAGCACTGGGCTGTGGGTGGGCAGGGGACTGAATGGTGATAGTCACCATGGTCCTGAGACAAAGACTCTAGAGGAGGCAGAAGCAGCTGGGGTGGTGGGATGGCCAGGGCCCCCCAAAATTGTATCTGCTCTTACTGGGTTTAAAGGACACCGGGGGTCAGGGGAAGGCATGGACGTGTGGACCCAAAGGGGCCCCACGCTAACCCGACAGGCTCAGGGGAGGCCTGCGGGCGGCCTTGCAAACTCAGAGGCCTAAAGGAGCCCCACGGGATGGTCTGAAATGAAAACTTTCCAACTAAAAGCAGTTTATGGAGGGTCGTCAGGTCCCAGGCTGGTATCTCCGCTGACAAAGGTCCATCTTTACCGGAACTGAGCCTGTCTATTGTCTTTCTGCATCTACGATCACATATCGTTGGCATGTCAGAGCAATTTCCCTTTTTCCGGGCCCCTCAGCCGCTTTTTTTGCCTTGCAGCTGGCCCAACGGTCCAAGCAGACTTTCCCAAACCTTCCTAAATTTCCTTTTCTTCAAGCCATCAGAAATGGACACATAGAAATACAGAACGTCCCCCCGCCCCCCAAATGTACAGGCACTTTGAACGGTCATAAAGTCAGTGTTGGCGAACCCACGGTTCATGTGCAACGTTTCAAAGAACCTACAGAAATGAATATAGATATATATATATTTTTTCCGTCGACGCCTGTTTTCAAACGGACGACCGTTCTGGTATTTTTCTGGGGTGTCTGTTTCTACCGGGAGCATGTGTGGGTTGTGAGATTACAGATCAGTGGCTAAAAAAAGGCAGGATTTTTTCTTTCTGTGTCTTCAGCCACGAAAACGTGGATTGGAAATTGTTTCCCATGTATTTCGAAGGACCGGCCTTTTGAGATTAATGCACCTGCCAAATGACCGTTTCCCGCTCTCTTAAATTCTGCCAGATTCACCCAATACAGGCTAAAGTGTTTCTTTTAGGCATTAAAGCGAATGTTTAGAGCGAGAAATCACAACGCATTCGTACATTTCCAAGAGCTGCAAAACACCCAGCCCGGCCGCCTTTAAAAAAAAATGTTTTCTAATCATTTTCTAGTTGACTCTGAGTTTCTTCATTTCTAACTGGACTCTTTTTTCTCTTAGGTGATGATTTCAGCTTACAGGATGCCTTGGATGGTGAGTCATGTTAACAGCATTTATAAAAAAAATAAAAATACCGTGAATATTTTACTGGGATGTAGTAAATATATTTAGACGTGTTGTGGTGTCCTAATGAGACTCACGTAAGGCGGGGGAAATCAAGATGCCTTCGGCGGGGCGAGTAAACGTCCCCTGGTGGTGTAATTTTCACACCCGGTGGTGGTCACAGATGCCCGGGGGAACTGGCAGGAGCTTGGGGAGGGGGTGTCCAGGTGGGGACGCTGAGGGGGGACAGAGCGGGAGCCCCATCTGATCTCGGCCTCCGTCTGCACATGATGACTTCCCTCTGTGTCTGTATTTATTCTTCTTTTTTTTTTTTTTAATGTTTTTATTGATTTTAGAGAGAGAGAAAGGGAGAGGGGAGAGAGAGAGAAACATTGATGTGAGAGAGAAATATCCATCAGCTGCATCCCACACGCACCGCGACCAGGGGTGGGACCCGAAACCAAAAAACGGGAGCGTCATTGAGAGTTGAGTCTGTGTCCCAGATGCAAGTTGTACTGACTGAAATGTCTCTTTCTCTTTAGACAGTGTCAAGAAACCCACGCAACCCCCCAAAAAACCCAGCTTTGGTAAGAAACAAATGTTTTTCATACGCAGGGACAGTGGGCAAGTGACAGTCGTGCCTCCCGGTTTCTCCCAAGAGCTGGACGAGACGCGGGCAGGTTCCTAAAGACGGGTAATTCGGGGGCCCCCGTTGAGATTTCAAGGGCCCTGTGACACGTCCAGCGATGCCTGTAAGAATGGAGGCGACGCTTCTGGGAGATACTCTCGGGCCGTCTGCACAGTATGGCCGGACGTCTTTACTCCGAGTGTCTGTGATTCTTGGCGGATATTCATTTATTTTTTATTTTTATGAATTCTCCCCCGAGGGTGTGTGGATATTTTTTCCTTTGGTTTTTAGAGAGAGTGGAAGGGAGAGAGGAGGGGAAGAGAGAGAGAGAGAGAGAAACATTGATGTGAGAGAGACACATCGATGGGTTGTCTCCCACATGCACCCCAACCAGTGCTGGGGATGGAACCTGCAACCCAGGTATGTGCCTTTGACTGGGAGTCGAACCCAAGACCCTTAGGTGCGTGGGCCAACACTCTAACCACCGAGCGCACTGGCCAGGGTGATTTCTTTCATTTTTGTTCCATTCGTACTTTTTTTTTTTTTTTTATCTGAGAGGCGCGTGATGAGAAAATCGGTTGGGAATTGGGTTTTTCCTCAAGATCCTGGTCAGGCTGATATCAGAATAAAGTCTTTTCTTCATAGGAAGCCTTTTCTTTTGATGTTTCCCACCCCCTTCTTCCCCCCGAACTTGGGTATTAACAACAATTTCTCCTCCTTTAGGTGACGACTTGAGCTTGGAAGATGCCCTGGGTGGCGGAGGACATGGTGAGCGCTTTCATTTTTTTTTTTTAATATAAGTTTTTTTATGTTTTTTTTTTTTTCATTGATTTCAGAGAGAGGAAAGGAGAGGGAGAGAGAGAGAGAGAAACATCAATGATGAGAGTCATTGATCGGCTGCCTCCTGCACGCCCCCTACTGGGGATCGAGCCCACAACCCGGGCATGTGCCCTGACCCAGAATTGAACCCTGATCTCCTGGATCCTAGGTCGATGCTCAGTCAACTGAGTCACACCAGCTCGAGCTTCACTTTTACATTGAAAACTGTGACAGTCTTAATCATTTTTTAATTTTCAACTACATGTGACATACAAATACAGTTGGCGTAAATAGATGTATAACAGCAATAAAGTAATTTTTAAAAAAAATACACAAAAATACTCTGACTGTCTTTGGAGGGGAAAGAAGACAGACTGGCTGCCCTCGCAGGTTTCGCTGCCACGTGACCTGCACAGTCACTCACTCCAAAGGGGCCCCATCTACGGTTGAACGCTGTGTTGCCAACATACTGAAATGATTCATACAGGTGGAATGAAACAGGGACCCAGCATTTTCTTCTTTTAAAAAATTTATCTTTATTATTGAAAGTTTTACAGATGTTCCCCTTCCCCCCGCATTGGCCCCCTCCACCCCACTTCCGCCCCTCCCAGGCCTACTCCACACTATTGTCTGTGTCCGTGGGTTATGTATATATGCCTGTAAGTTCTTTAATTAATCTCTCCCCACCCAACCCCCAACCCCCCTGCCTTCCCCCTGAGATCCCTGAGCCTGCTCCATGCTTCCATGTCTCTGGATCTATTTTGTTTGTCGATTTATCTTGTTCATTAGATTCCAGATATGAGTGAGACCATGGGATGCTTGTCTTTCTCTGATGGGCTTACTTCACTCAGCATAAGACTCTCCAGGGACCCAGCATTTTCTTTTTGTACCGGGACCCACAACTTTAGTAGCTGGTCCAGACACCTGCTTATTAGTTTCTATTGGATTGATGTGAACTAAACTATGGCAGCTGGGAGGCGATGGAAAGAAATGGGCAGGGGGTTGAGTGTATTTGGATGTCTCCGCAGCAACCAAGGACACACTTTGTAAACCGTTTGTATGCAAGTGGATGTTTTGTGTTCCTTACTGAAAATTGCTCATGGTTGCAATTCTCCTCTTTACCCAGGGACTCCTGCTCCACCGAAGCCCAAACCTTACCCAAACCCCAACCAGCCTGGATCGTCTGGTAAGACCCAAAAGCTCTGCGGGTTCCAACTGGTGTCTGTTTGGAGAACAGTCATTTCCACATCAGCTGAGGAGGGCGTAGTTTCAGATTTGCATGTGCCGACTGTGCTCTTTCCGTGCAGGACAGTTTCCGAAAAGATGTTTTTGGTCTGCATGTGATTTTTTACTCAGTGGTTGCTGATGTTGCTTCCGAGGTTTTATGGGCCCTTTAAAGGGCTCAATGTAATATTTTAAATATACAGAATTGATATGAGGAAGTATATCAGCTTTTTAAAAAATATATGTTTTTATGGATTTTAGAGAGAGGAAGGGACAGGGAGAGAGAAACATCAATGATGAGTCATTGATCGGCTGCCTCCTGCTCGCCCCCTACTGGCAATGGAGCCCAAGACGCAGGCATGTGCCCTGACCGGGAATCGAATCTGCGACCTCTTGGTTGATAAGTCGATGTTCAACCACTGAGCCACACTGGCTGGGTTAAATATTCTTAACAGTATTTTTTGACAAGCAAGACTTTCTTCACGGTGTCTTTTATGCTTTTGTGATCCTTCTGTATTTTTGTGGGTTTTTTTTTTTTTTTTTTTTTGCAGCTGTTTTGTTCTTTTAACTTCAGAATCATTTTGTCATGGTTCCTCTCTCCTCTTGGGGACAAAACCCTCGTTTGTATTTATTTATTTTTTCCTTTGCATTATTCAGAAATATAAATGGATTTTCAAAGCGGCGACACATTTGGAAGGTGGCACTTTTTTCTTGAGATTCAATTATGTCTGCCTCTTTCTCGCTGTTTCCTTAAATGTGTTTCTAAATTGTTTTCCCCTGTTTTTATTTATTTCTGTGAATACATTTTAAGTCCATTAGTTTTCTGTTCATTTCTGTAATAGAGAAAGGGCTTTTGTAGATTTTAAAAAAACTATTCTCTTAATGATGAGCAGCCTTTTAACTTTTAATGGATTCTCTTCATTTGTTAGCTTTTCTAAGAAGACTGTCACGTTGTTGTGCAAAGATTTTTTTTTTTAATGTTCCCGTTCTGTTTTTATTTTCTCTCTACAATTTACTTGTACGTGTATCCTTTTTACCTCGGCTAGAAAACCCAAGTTCACTTTAAAATAGGAGAGGAGAGAACCGACATTTGCGTCGGCTGACTTTAGATAAAAGAGATTTTTTTTGAAAGTCTGATATTCATTTCAGGAAATATCTTTCTATATTTAATTCACTTTCATTTACTTAACAAGAGTAAATATTTCATTTTGGTAGGTGCCTGTGATCATCAAGGTCGATGGTCTTTTTTTCCTCTTTAACCCATGAATATGATGAGATTTTTTAAAACATGTTTTTATTGATTTCAGACAGAATGGAAAGGAGAGGGAGAGAGAGACAGAAACATCCATGTGAGAGAGAAACGTCGATTGGCTGCCTCCTGCACGCCCCCGACTGGGGATCAAGCCTGAAACCCGAGCATGTGCCCTGACCGGGAATCGAACCGGGGTCCTCCTGTTCCAGGGGTCGATGCTCAGCCAACTGAACTAGGCCGACCAGCCTGAAGGATATTTTTATCTAAAATATATCTGTTTATTCATGGAATAAACTCTAGTTAGTCATGATAAGCTTTAGTAAACTGATGAATTAAATAAGATGTGTGTCAGCTTGCTATTGTTGGCTAATGAAGCATTCCTAAATCCGGAAGCTTAAAGTTTTTAAAAAGCGATGATGTCTCATGACTGGGCTGGGCTGGACCGATGTGGTGTGTCTGGGGTCACCCCAGTCTGGGCTGGCCTCACCTGGGGTGATGGGGCTTTTCCTCCTGTATCAGTCACACCCTAACACCAGCCTTATGTGAGCTCATTTCCTTTTTTAAAAATATGTTTTTATTGATTTCAGAGAGAGGAAGGGAGAGGGAGAGGGAGAGAGAGAGAGAATCATCAATGATGAGAGAGAGTCATTGATTGGCTGCATCTTGCTCGCCCCCTACTGGGCATCGAGCCCATGATGCGGGCATGTGCCCTGACCGGGAATCGAACCAGCAACCTCTTGGTACATGGGATGGTGCTCGATCCACTGAGCCACACAGGCCGGGTTGTGAGTCTACCTAAAAACACTGGTTTGTCTCCCGTTTTGCTAACATCTTGTTGCCCAAAGCCAGTCATCTTGCTGAGTCCAGAGTCAAGAGATAGGACAAACCCACAATGTGGAGAGTGCAGAATGACAGCCTTCAATGAAATGATCCTACACGACATTGAGCCCTTTGGGATTGTTTTTATTATTTTATTTTATTTAATTTTAATTTAATTTTATTTATTTTTTATTTTATTTTATTTTATTTTATATTTTATTTTATTTTATATTTTATTGATATTTTATTTAATTTATTTTTTATTTATCTTATTTATATATTATTTTATTTTATTTTTAATTCTCACCCAAGGACATTTATTTTCCATTGATTTTAAGAGACAATGGGAGGGAGATACGGAGGGGGACAGAGAGAGAGAAACATCAATGTGAGAGAGACTCATCAATTAGTTGCTTCCCAAACGCTCCCTCACCGGGGCTGGGGATCCAGCCTGCAACCCAGCTACATGCCCTTGACCAGGAATCGAACCCGAGACTCTTCGGTGTGCGGGCTGACGCTCTAACCACTGACCCACACTGGCCAGGGCAGAGCTGTTATATTTATATCCAACAGGAACATTGGTGTTCACTTTGCATTTTTTTCCCCGATGCCCTCTTTTCAGCTTAATTAGACTTTCAGGCAAGACTAGTTTTCCAATAGAAATGGAATTCAATTGCAACTGCTTTTTTTTCTTTCTGGAAAGGTGTCTTCCATAAAGTAGTACCTTCCTGGGGCCCTTCCCAGATCAGCTGTGGGTTTTAATGCTGTTTCCTTCAGCCCAAGACATCCAGATCCTCCTGAGAGTTCCAGGGTAGATAACACTGTTTTTTGTTTTTTTTTCTAGGTGGATTTTCAGATTCCGATCTCCTTGATGGGACAGCTGGTGGAGGTAAGAGTTAGTCATTTTTTCACCTCTTTTCACTGTTTACAGGGGAACCCCAGTTCTCGAATTTAATTCATTCCAGAAGGCTGTTCTAGAAGCCATTTGTTCGAAAACCAAATCATTTCTTTCCCATTAGAAATAATGTAGATTGAATTAATCCATTCCAGGCCCCCCAAATGATTTCTCATATACAGTGTATGTCCAATGTACTGTCTCATCTATAAACAAACACTTGTTAAGTTTATCGAACCACCCTCTACTAGCTTTAAACTAATTTTTTCTATATCGCTGCCCCCGAAATGCTATCACTAGCTAATTGCATTTCCTTTTTCCAAATCAACAGTTTTCCTACCTTTTCAATTGCCTGTGATTGTTGTTTTGTGAGAACTTTCATAGCCTTTGCAATATCAGCACTCTTGATGGCCTCTTTATGACTTAAAATTGTGCCAATTGTCGATTTTGGGAGCAACAAAAGCATTTTCTCCTTCGTTTGTTGCCTGAGAGACACTTTTTGTCATGCTAATGTATCAGCATGAAAGGGTTGTCAGGTTGAAAACTAAAGTTTTGTTCCAGAACTGAGACATTTTTTTCTTTGAACAACTTGGCCGAGAACCAAACTGTCCGAGATGGGAGATGTTTGAGAACCGAGATTTGACTATTTCCTATGGCTCACCTCCTGGGCAGAATCACGGCAGGGTCTAAAGTCTTAGCCCTTGGATCTCTCCCTCTGAGCTCTGCCATTTACTGATGCGTCAAGGGGTGGACTGTAAATCCTGCCCTGGGGAAGCTGGTCCCTGGCTGCCCTGTTGATGGTTCAGGGAACTCCTCTCCTTTTTCCCTGGGATGGAGCCCAGTGCGAACTTCTCAGACACCTCCGAAATGACCCATTCACCTATGTCTTCTGTAATGATCTCATGTTGCTTCTGTGTTGTTTCATATAACCAATGAATGTTGAAATCATGGCCTTGAGAATGGAGTGATGCAGCTTGGCTGAGGGACTATCAGTGGCTCTGTTAGAATTAGAAAATATGTTTCTGTCTCTGTGTTTAAAATCTTAGATCAGAGGAGGGTCCAAAAGAGTATTTAAAATAATCGGTCAATAAAAAAATTTTTAAAAATATATAATATGTTTATAATTGTTAGAATATACAGGGTGTCCCAAAAAATGTATACACACTTTGAATGATGATATCAATTCCAATGAGAAATCTGAAACGAAAGAAATATTGGAATTAATAATTACTCAAATTGTGCATACATTTTTTGGGACATCCTATATTTATATGTATTTGCTATATTTATATGTATTTGCTATGTTTATATGTAGTTTGTCTTAATATATTTTATATATCAGGGAGTCAACAGAAATATGCCTTGGGTCCCCCATCCCACCCTCATTGGCATAGGCAGGATCTCAGGTGGGCTCCAGGACCCTGACCCGGATTGTCCCCAAGCCCAGTATGAGGGGACAGAATTCCTGAGGCACCTTCAGGACTCACTGGGTGGTGGATCTCCTGGAGCGCACCGTGCAAGGATGGCTTGATTTAGGTTTACAGTAAACGTGAGACAGACGATACCTTCCGCAGAGCGGGGCCATTCTGCTTGACGATGGAAAAGGGCTCACGGATATCAAATGTCCTTGTCACTGTCGTGGTCTCTTCCGGTAAAATCCCTTCACAAGTCACAGTCACAGGAGCTGGTCCTAGGGTTGTGTTTTCTTTACCCAAAAATCTCCCTGATGCAACTGGTCAATATGTTTGTCGCTCTCTTGCAACTGGAGGTGGCGGTGCTGGTGGCAGAGACAGTCCTGGCGGTGGTGGAGGAAGCCAGAGGAATGACGATGATGGACAGAGTACGTACACTTGGTTTCTGAAATCTTGGCTTTGGATTTTTTAAAAATGGGCATGAACAGCTGGGAGCCTGTTTGCATGTGGCCACGCAGGCCCTGAATGGTGCAGCCCTGTCCCATCCCAGCTGGCACCTCCCACTGCAGAACCTGTCTCCTTGCCCAAGAGCTTCCTCCTGGAGCTGTTAGCACCCTGTCCTCATCGTAGGATGGGGCGGTGGTCCCACTGGAAACCAATTGTGCTGGACACAGTGCAAGCAGTACAACTAATTGCAATTCTACGTATGACTTTCTGGGGTCACGCACCATCCGGGAACAGCAATGTGGTTGTCCCTTTATACCACGCCAAAGGATTTGAAGCTGTTTTTGGGAATTGGACAATGCTCAGGAATGGGGCTCCCTCCGAAGTCACCCTATGACTCACCCCCAATCGTATTTCTCTGGGCTGGGCCACCAGCCACCTGCCCTGGGTCTCTCAATAACAGTGTCTTGTGTCCTTCCCACAGCCGAGCCCCAGGGTGTGATCCCTGGCATCATCGGGGCCGTTGTGGTCGCTGTGGCTGGAGCGATTTCCAGCTTTATCGCCTACCAGAAAAAAAAGTTGTGCTTCAAAGGGGATGGTAAGGATTCAACTGCTGCTTCCTTCTTTTTGTGCCTTACTGACTTAAAAACTGCATTTTCTTAAAAAAAAAAAAAAAAGGCAAAAAAGCTTAGAGCCCTGGCCAGTGTGGCTTAGTGGTTGAGCTTCATCCTGTGCACCAAAAGGTTGCCGGTTTGATTCGATTCTGGGTCAGGACACATGCCCATGTTGTGGGCTCAATCCCCAGTAGGGGGCGTGCAAGAGGTGGCCCAGTGGATATATTGCTCTCACATCGATATTTCTCTCTCCCTCTCCCTCTCTCTAGAAAATCAATTAAAAAAAATATATGTACATTTTTTAAAGTGAGCAATATTGAAAAAAATCTAGACTGAGAAGAAAACTTAGGAGCAATCAGAAAGGTGCCCGTGAGCCCCCTGAGCTCTGGATTCCAGGATGGGTTGGGAGGAGGGCAGGGGCGTCCGTGGTTCAGACTGGGAATGGCATCTCCGTGTCTCCTCTTTGCATTCACCCTGGGGTGGTGTCGTGTTTTTGTTTTCAGCTGAGCAAGGCGACATCAACATGGAGAACCATCGAAGCACCAACGCAGAGCCACAAGGTGAGAAGAGACGCTGATCCCAGCAGCTATTTTCATTCCATTTCTTTTTTCTAAAAACAATTTTTTAAAATTTTTATTGATTTCAGACAGAGAAGGGAAGGGAGAGGGAGAGAGAGAGATGGAAACATCCATGATGAGTCATGGATTGGCTGCCTCTTGCTCGCCCCCTACTGGGGGCTGAGCCCACAACCCAGGCGTGGAACCAGCGACCTCCTGGTTCGTAGGTTGACACTCAACCACTGAGCCACGCCGGCCAGGCATCATCATAGTTCTCCAACCAAATGAGCTATTGTCTCTAAGCACCAAAAATGCAAAAGAGATCTCTAAAATTTAAGTGAACTGATCAGAAAGCTGTAGCCCCAAATTACTGTAAAATAACAAAAACGAAGGAATCTCATTAGACAGTTATTTATTCTGAAATTTGAGCAGCTCGCAGAGGTTTTTCCCTGACTTGCAGAAGTTGCTGGTAGAAAATGTTTCTCTCTTTTTTTTTTTTTTTCCTGCTCTTACTGAAGTTTCTATTAGTTCCAGTTACATTGTATCACACTATGGAGTTCATTGATTTTTTTTTTCCCCCTCCCCTAGCAGATTAGATACAGTTTTGGCTTTCTGTCCCTGAGGCGTTTCAAGCCCATTTATCTTATAATCAAAATAGAGTCACCGAGTCCGAAACTTCGAAGAGGCAGATAGTCAAACGTGCATGTTGGGGGAGCTGGGGAGCCCGCTTGTGAAATCTTTTCTTGTCTTCTTGTTCTCCGCAGTTCAAAAGACTCTTCTCACGAAATAGAATATTGACAGCGTAAAAGCCCCAAATGGCCCAACGTTCACAGCGGGATTGCAAGAGTCGCCTGCTGCACCTCCAAAGAGTGCCTGCAGGAGGGCAGGGCCTGCCGTGCCCAGACTAGCCCGGCCAGGAACCACCCCACCTGGACCAGCCCCACCTGGACCAGCCCCACCTGGACCAGCTCCACCTGGACCAGCTCCACCTGGACCAGCCCTCCAGGAACCACACCTGCCTGGACCGGCCTTGTCTTGCCCTGCCTTTGCTCAAGTTGGATTCTTGTTTTTTAAACTTACATGTGGTTGACCTCTCCCCATCCTGGGTAGATGTTGACTGACACTGAGTTTTACATCCAGAGGAAAATGTCCCTCACCTTCTCCAAGGCACTTAGGGGTTCCTATGAGACGTGAAAAAACCGCCCATCGCAAAGCCCCCCGTCATTCGAATTTCAGGAACCCTGAGCTGTTTACAAAACTACGTGTCCATGGGACACGCCCGCAAGTCCCTAAGGCTGGCAATTCAAAAAGTGATCCGTTGCCTCAAAATCTCTTTCGTTTCTTAGGATATTTTTACACCGGACAAATAAAAAAGAAATGAGAAACCACATACTTTTTACGGACATATTTTGCTGTGGGGGTAACGTTTAAAAACGGTTTCTGGAGACGAGTGGGATGGACCCCGTGGTCCCTTTCCTGCGACTGTAACGCAAACCATCAGCCCCAGTGCTTGCTCATGTTCTGGGTATTTTTTTTCTTCATGAAATTTTCACTTGTCTTGTCACATCCCAAACAAGTACTTCCCAGAATTCAGATACTTCCTTGCCTTCAGATACTCCCCTGCATTCAGATACTCCCCCTGCATGCAGATACTCCCCTATATGCAGATACTCCCCTGCGTGCAGATACTCCCCTGCGTGCAGATACTCCCCTGCATGCAGATACTCCCCCGCATTCAGATACTCCCCCGAATGCAGATACTCCCCTGCATGCAGATACTCCCCTGCGTGCAGATACTCCCCTGCATTCAGATACTCCCCTGCATGCAGATACTCCCCCTATATGCAGATACTCCACTGCATTCAGATACTCCCCTGCATGCAGATACTCCCCCTATATGCAGATACTCCCCTGCATTCAGATACTCCCCTGCATGCAGATACCTCCCCCTACATGCAGATACTCCCCTATATGCAGATATTCCCCCGCATTCAGATACTCCCCCGCATGCAGATACTCCCCTGCATGCAGATACTCCTCTGCATTCAGATACTCCCCTGCATGCAGATACTCCCCTATATGCAGATATTCCCCTGCATTCAGATACTCCCCTGCATGCAGATACTCCCCTGCATGCAGATACCCCCCCTGCATGCAGATACCCCCCTGCATGCAGATACTCCCCCTGCATGCAGATACTCCCCTATATGCAGATACTCCCCTGCATGCAGATACTCCCCTGCATGCAGATACTCCCCAGTATAGCCCAGGCAGGAGGCAGCTAATCAATTGCTCTCTCATCATCGATATTTCTCTCTCTCCTTCCCCTTTCCTCTCTCTGAAATCAATAAAAATATATTTAAAAAAAATTAAAAAGAAAAATACCTACTGGGTGCCCTTGTGGTCCAGGTATGCACAGCAGGGGACATGACATTCAGGATTCTAGGAGCTGTAACAGACACGTCTTCTCTCTTTCATGAAGTGACAGGGCCGACCAGCTGTCAAGGGCTGAGTTTTGCCAGCAGGCTGGGCTCCCACTGCTGGCTATCGAGGAGCACCTGGGTCATAAAGGTAGCAGGGGACAGCTACCTTCCTCCCAAATCCATCAGCGACGATTGCCTTTGAGGTCAGATCATTTGCACACTGACTTGCCATGTAAACAAAACTTTTAAAATGCATTTTTTTTGTTACTCTGAATAACATCGACGTTTTATAAGCATGTCTATTATATGCTATGAGCACACATGTCTCACTGAGATAACATTATAAGGAAATAATGTTTTTTTAAAGTATTTGGAATTATGACTGATAAATAAATCTATACATTTAAGAAATATGTCACCCAGCAGGCGTGGCTCAGGACCTATGAACCAGGAGGTCACTGTTTCAATTCCCATCAGGGCACATGCCCAGGTTGTGGGCTTGACCCCCAGTCGGGGGCGTGCAGGCTGCAGTCGATCAATAATTCTCATCGATATTTCTCTCTCTCTCCACCTCTCCCTTCCTCCCTCTAAAA
This sequence comes from Miniopterus natalensis, assembly GCF_054644295.1. Classification (NCBI taxonomy): domain Eukaryota; kingdom Metazoa; phylum Chordata; class Mammalia; order Chiroptera; family Miniopteridae; genus Miniopterus; species Miniopterus natalensis. The sequence continues at coordinate 105,970,107 of NC_142103.1, read as the reverse complement.
TCAATAAAAACATATTTCAAAAAAGAAATATGTGACCTACATTTTTTAAGGAGGCCGTATGTACATTTTTTCTAGACCCCTTTTAATTTCACAGGACATACAAATACATAGGCTTTTATCAAAAGTGGATCTTTTGGAAAATCACATGTAAATTAGGTAGTGTGCTGCATCATTAAATATTTTGGCAAAAACGACGTCTGTTTTATCCCTTTAAACCTCTCTATAAAGAAGCCGCAGAGCGGTGGGTTTTGAAATCAGGATAAAAATTTTATTTAAGCCCGAACGGGAGATGGTGACACAGTCGAGGATTTGTTACGAGTCTGGGCCGTAACGTATCTTCATCAACCAACTTGAGCTGTGGCCAAGTTTTTGTTATCAAGACACATCGATTGCTTGCCTCCTGCACGTGCCCCAACGGGGGGCCGGGGATTGAACCTGCAGCCCAGGTACATGCTCTTGACCGGGAATCGAACCCGAGACCCTTTCGCTGTGCGGGGTGATGCTCTAACCTTTGAGCAGCACCATTGGCCACGGCCAGGCTCTGTTTTATTTTTTTTTCAAGGAGGTTTCAGATACAAGGTGCAAACAATGTGGTCATTACATAAGATACTTCTGACTTAAATAATGGACGTAATAATGGACGTTCAGCTCTCTCTGGTTTTCTTTCGGTTCCCATTAAACCTTCCCCATTTCCCTGTGGTCGCGGGAAGAGCCGGGCTCTGGGTTCCTGGAATTGCTTTCAAAGAGGAGGCCTGCGTTTCTCTTGCCTGGGGAGAAGCGGTGGACATGCCCTGGCTGGTGGGGTTCAGTGGTCAGAGCATCGCCCCGCCCTGGACCAAAGGGTCTCGGGTTCGATTCCTGGTCAAGACCACACACCTGGGTTGCAGGTTTGGTCCCAGCCTCAGCTGGGGCTCCTGTGGGAGGTGACCCATCAAGCATGCCTCTCTCACATCCATGTTTCTCTCTCTCTCGCTCCCTCTCTCCCTTCCACGCTTTCTAAAAATGGATGGAAAAAAATATCCTTGGGCCTAACAAAAATAAGAAAAAATGGAATTTCAGTTCAGCTCCAGCCTTTGTCAAAAGGATACAGCGTTGTTTGCATCCAATTGCTGTTTGGAAAAAAAAAAAAATGCACACACACACAAAAAAAGGCCTGTGCCTAATTCTGCATAATTGTACTGATGAGCTGGCTAGAGCATTGATGACGGTCCCGTGAGAGGCAGAATTTTGGGAGCCAGGGGGGTTGGGGATGTTTATTTCTACGCCCGGAGACAAAAATACTTGCTCTCTTGGTGTCATTTTTCTTTTTGTGGGGGGAAGAAAAAAAAAACAACCCACGAACAACAAAACACACAACTAAAACCCAGAAGCTGATCTGGCTGGTGTGGCTCAGTGGTTGAGCGTCAACCTAGGATCCAGGAGGTCGGGGTTCGATTCCCGGTCAGGGCACAGGCCCAGGTTGTGGGCTCGATCCCCAGCAGGGGGTGTGCAGGAGGCAGTCGATCCATGACTCTCATCATTGACGTTTCTCTCTCTCTCTCACTCTCCCTTCCTCTCTCTGAAATCAATAAAAATGTATCTTTTTAAAAAAATGAAACTGTATTAGGGTCCTGTTGCTACTGTAACAAATGACCACAAGCCAGGTGGCTTAAAACCACAAATGTATACTTTGTCTCCATCCTGGAGACCAGATGTCTGAGATCCGGGGGTCCCAGGGCCGAGCTCCCTCCAGAGGCTCCAGGGAGGGTCCTTCCTGCCTCTCCCAGCTCCTGGGCCTCCAGGCGTCCCCGGGCTGGTGGCCGACTCCCTCCCGTCTCCGCCTCCGTCTCCACGCGGCTTCGTCTCTGTGTCCGTGTCTCCGCTTCTGTCTCTTCCAAGGACCGCATCTCAGGGCCTTCACGTCACCCCATCTGCAAACACCGTGTTTCCAGATAAGGCCCCTTCCCGAGGTCCTGGGAGGTCAGATTGCATCATATCTTCGTGTGGGGACACAATCAACCCACAGCAGCCACCAAACATTTCCTGGCCTGACGGTTCCCTCCCAGTTAGCTCCGTATCGTCCACAGCCTCTGCTGTTTATGTAAAGCCAGGAATTGCCTAATTGTTGCTGAGTAAAGGAACTTGACTCCTTTTTAATTTTTTTGGTAGTTTCTTTTTTTAAAATTTATCTTTATTGTTGAAAGTATTACCGATGTTCCCATTTCTGACCCGTCCACCCAGCACCCACGCTCCCCAGGCCTTCCCCACACTATTGTCTGTGTCCGTAGGTTGTGCACAGATGCATATAAGTTCTTTGCTTAATCTCTCCCTTCCCTCGTCCCACCTTCCCTCTGAGATCCCTCCGTCTGCTCCATGCTTCTGTGTCTCTGGACCTATTTTATTGGTCAGTTTATTTTATTCATTAGACTCTACATATAAGTGAGACCATGGGGATACTTGCCTTTCTCTGATGGGCTTATTTCACTCAGTATAACACTCTCCAGGTCCCTCCCTGCTGCCCCAAAGGATAAGAGACCCACCTTTTTCAGAGCTGCATACTATTCCGATGGAAAGAAAAATCATGAAATTAAGAAACAGAGACCCCTTCGTAGTCACTCAAAACTGAAACCCACCTGAATCTAAACCTGGTCCTGGTGGCCCAACCCCGGACCACACTCTTGCCTTCGCCGTCTCCATCGACGACACCCCAAGCCACTCCGGACAAAGACCTCAGCCTCACGGCCGCCTCCGTTTGCTCCATCGGCCGTGTGCGTCCCGATTTCCCTCCGTGGAATTGATCAGCGGCTCATTTTCAGAGCCTGCTCTGGGCTCCCCACCAGCCCGAGACCCCATCCGGTTGGATTCAGGCTGTCGAACCAGAACCCCAGCTGGGCCATTTGCCCCAGAAATGAAATCTCTCCAGATCCCTGAGGCTGGCACGGGCTGGGGGGCGGGCGGAGTGTCTCTTTGAAGGCTCAGGATCTTGCAAGTAGCAAAAGCAGAGACTTACACTGAGGCGTGTTTGAGGATCTTGCACGGACCCAGCGCCTGGTCTTGCTTTGCTGGAAGAAGCCCTGTGGGCCGGGAGCGTCCTGAGCCCGGGGTTGGCACCCTTTTATCTTTGCACCCACACCCACAGGGAGCCCAGCCACGGAGAGGGCGTGCCGGCCTCCCCAGCCCGGCTTGCCCATTGGTGCCCGCCTGCCTGTCTGCCGTGCCATCCGCAGGGTTGGCCGTCGAGGCTCAGGGAGGCTGGCCCGGGACGGGCCTGGTGCACTCACTTGTCTCACGGGTCCCTGGCTGGCTCTGGCTTTTGGAGCCTGAGCAACAAGCCCTTTGAATGCTGGCAACGGGGCTGCCGTTTGGTTCACACTTTCCACTTGGAGGCATCCTACCCGCCTCCCTCCCTCGCTGGGAAAGAAGTCAACACCACCGACGGACAGACAGACGGGCGGGCGGGGTGACTCATCTCCGGAGTCCCTTGGCTGCGGGGACCCCTTGAGGTCCCTTCCTCCGCACGGGAGCGATGGGAAATCCGTGGGGGCTCTTCTGGGTGCCGTTCCTGTGTTTCCTGATCCACGCCCGAGGTAAGAGAGGCTGCGGGCTCACAGAGGGGCGTGCGGGTGTCGTCTTTTCTCCCCGGTTGCTTTGAAATCTCGTTGCAAAGCAGCCAGGTCCAGGGAGGGGACCAGAAATGACAGCTGGGAGGGGACAGGGCAGGGATGTCTACGTGAAGCGGGGTTGGGGGGGGTCCCCAAAGTGAAACTAAACGCGTGCAGCCGGTGGGCTGAGCTACCCACGGTGCTCGAGCCGACGCTGTTCTTGGGGTTTTGCATCAGGGCGTGTCTCGGGGCTCTGGAAAGAACAGGGCGCGTTTTGGGGGTTTCTAAATCCCCCCCTGGCTGATTGATTTCGAGATGGTCTGCGGACGGGGGAAATGCTCCTGAGACATTGGTGCTGAGGGCCCCAGGCTGGCTCGTCCGCCCCTCAGGATTTTAAAAAACTTTTCATCCGTGGCTTCCTTCCTGGAGGTCGATTTAAAACATCTGAGTCGTGTGCGCCCCGGATGGCGGGGTGTCTTGTCTCCCCCAATCCAACCCCCCCCCCGGATGATAATAGGATTTGGGGCTGTTTGGGGAGGGCGGGGGCCTTGTTTAGGGACCATCAGGGACCCTAAGCTTTTTTAGGATTTACGTTTTTTTTTTAGGATTTAAACAGCCGTGCTCGTGTGAATGTCTGAATTCCAGGGGGAGGCCTAAGGCTGGAACTTGGGGCGGGAACCGTGCTGGGTTAGGAACTGATGGCGTCCAGACGTTGGGCGTGATCGAGCATTTCCTGTTTGTCCTGTTTGCTGCGTCTGGAAGGATACGAGCTGGTTGTTTAGGGACAGGGGCTGGGATCGGGACCCCGGTGCACAGGCCCCCGGACCCCCACCGAGACCCTCCTGTAAGCCCTGTCGTCCGGGGACCATCCCCAGGGTGCACACAGCCCTGCAACCCACTCAGGAGCTTCCCTTCGCAGCCAATGCCACTCCCCAAATTTGCAGAAACAGGAGGGGGCAGATTTCGGATTCACCCAGAGGAGGCCCAGCTGCAAGCCCAGCTCCCCCGAAAAGCAGGTCCCGGAGTTTTTGGGGGTTTTTTTTTGTTTTTTTTTTTTTTCCTCTCGCAGCTGTGAGAACCGTGGGCTGAGTGTATTTCCCACGTGCGGCTGGGCTTCCACGGTGCAAAGTGTGCTCCGCCCTCCAGCGGGCCCCTCTGGCAGCCGAGCCCGGGAGAATTTTAGGGGATGTTTGTTAAATCCGGGGACAGCGGGGGAGCCAGGACGGGTTTAGGACGGAAGTGTCAGCAGGAGAGGGGCTGGGTGGGGAAATGAGCGTGGGCTGGGCTGCTTGGGCTCCCTGAGGAGTCGGAGAAAAGGGGGCCTCGGGGGCAGGTTCAGGACATTGGCCCAGGGCAAGCTACCACTGTCCATTGCACCCCCCATGGGGTCCCTTAGAGTTTAGGGGATGCCAGCCTGTGAGGGAATATGTGGGGGTGCCAGGGGCGTGCTCCTGGGAGGCCGAGCATGTGCTGGGACCTTTATTTTGAGGGTTTTCAAGGCTGGGCCTTTAGGGGAGGTATTAAGGCAGGATCTCAATAGAATATTCACCAGCTTTATGCTGAGGCACCCAAATGAGATTTATGCCTTTAATTCCATCTGTTCTTTCTTTTTGTTATTGTTAATCTCCCCCCGCACCAGCCCACGGCCCCCGCCGAGGGTATTTTTTTCTGTTGATTCTTAGAGAGACCGGAAGGGAAGGAGAGAGAGAGAGAGAGAAACACGCATGGATGTGACAGAGAAACATCGGTTTGGTCGCCTCCTGCACGCACCCCGACCAGGCCGGGAGTGGAACCTGCAACCCAGGCACGTGTCCTCGACCGGGAATCGAACCCGTGACCCTTCGGTGAGCCGCCTAACGTTAGCTCTAGCCCCTGAGCAACACCGGCCAGGTCGATGAGCCTGTTTCTAATTCTGCTGTTTTGCTCCTGGGCCGTCCAGCCAGCATCCTTGGGCCGAACCCGCGGGCGGGTGTGAAGTCAGCGCCCCCGAATTATGTCCATTTAACCTGCACATTGTCGCCTGGCCCGTCTGAGAGGCTGAAGGTGCCCAGTTATTTAGGGCAAGGATTCCCAAGGCTTGTTGTGCGCGGGACTCACCTGGGCGGGAGCTGGTTGAAGGGCCCCAGGCCGGGCCCCACACCTTGAGAACCTCACTGAGGAGGTGGGTGGGGCCCCCGGGGAGCTGGGAACCCGGCGTTTGCAGAAACACCCTGGGCGAGATTCTGAGAGATGATATGGGAGCGAGCGTCCCGCCGTCTGGTTGAAGCTTAGCTGAGCCTCGTGGGTTCCAGACACGGGAGCCGGGGTCGGGGGGACAGGGGGACGTGGTGACTGGAACCCATTCAGGGGTGAATCACCGAACACGTGCAGGTCGTGACCCCCCCGTCCCGCCCAGGTGGAGATGCTGAAGCCAGACCTTCCCAATTCAGGGGAGGCTTTGTCCCCAGGGGGCGCGTGGCAATATCTGGAGTCGGTTTCGGTTGTCACAGCTGGGAGTGGGGGGGCTGCTGTGGTCAAATGGGGGGAGGCCAGGGGTCCTGCGGAATGTCCTGCCATGCAGAGGACCGGGAATTAATTACTCACCCCTCAACTGCTGGTCCTGCTGAGGTTCAGAAACCTATCTACCTACCTACCTAGGAAGTAAAATTTATTTTAAGAGACAGGCTTACAAGACCCTGGGGCCGGCAAGTGTGAAACGTGTAGGTCAGGCTGGAAACCGAGTCAGGATTCGAACCTGCCCCCCTCGAGCCCGAATTCCTCATTCCCTGGGGCGCCTCGATCTTTGCTTTTAAGGCCTTCGGCGGGTCTCATGAGGCCCACCCACGTTGTCCTCGATCACCTGCTCTGTTTATATATCGTCGGTGGGTTGTAGGCCTGAGCCCTCCCGGCAAAACGCCTCCCCAGTGACACTCCCGTTAGCCACAGGGACCCACAAAATTCATCAAATCTAATACGTTTTTGCCTCTCGGGCGTCGGCTGCCTGAGAGGCCTGTTCCGTAGACCATGCGAGGGCGGCCCTAAGCTCTTTCTTTTACGCTCATTTCGCGATTTATTTATTTTAATTGATCGTTATTGTTGAAAGTATATCCCCCCTCGCCCAAGGAGCCCCTCCACCCGGCCCCCCTTCCCCAGGCCTTCCCCACACTATTGTCTGTGTCCATGGGTTATGCTGGGGTTTTTTTTGTTTTTGTTTTTTAAATCCTCGAGGTTATTTTTTTCCATTGCTTTTCAGAGAGTGGAAATGAGGGAGAGAGAGAGAAACATGGATGTGAGAGACAGACACATGGATGGGTTGCCTCCCACCCTCGCCTGGATGGGGGCCAGGGACCCAGGGACCTGCCCTGGACCCTGAATCGAATCGGGGACCCATCAGTCCACAGGCCGAGGCTCTAACCATCGAGGGAAACTGGCCAGGCCCGAGTCGATCTCTCTCGTAACAAGTCCAATGGAAAGCTGACATCGGCAGTGAGATGATGATGCGGAAATAAATAAGTAAAAGAAACAGTTGTAAAGGGACCCCTGTTCCAGGAGGGACAATAAAATCCGAGAGCCAAAAAAAAAATTAAAAAAAATTAAAATAATAAAATAAAATAATAAAATAAAATAAAATAAAATATAAAATAAAATAAAATAAAATCCGAGAGCAGAAAAAAAAATTAAAAAATTTAAAAAAAAATCAAAAAAAATCCAAGAGCTGAAAAAAATAAAATAAAATAAATAAAAAATAAAATAATAAAATAAAATAAAATAAAATAAAAATAAAATAAAATATAAAATAAAATCCCAGAGCCGGTCCGCACCCTGGAGTGGGGAGTGTGCCCCAAGCAGTCCACGGGGAGTTAAACTCTGTGGTGTATAAAATCTGCTGCTGATTGTGGTCATTGGTGTGAGGGCTTCAGATAGCAAATGGTATCTTTCTTTGGAGTGTGTTTTGGGTTGTTTTTGTTTTTTTTTTCCCTCTCAGAGTTTGCCTGGGGCTAACTTTCTCATTTTAGATCCACAGGAACATAACTCTGTGGTTCCTGGGGACTGGGAGGGAGCGTGTTTTGGTTTCTGTGGTTTTTTTCCGCCTCGGTTGCTATGGTTCTGCAGAGCACGGGTCTTGGACGGTATTATTATTAGTAGTAGTATCATTGCAAAAAAACCAGCCCTGTGCCCGGCCGGCGTGGCTCAGGGGTTGAGAGTCAACCTATGAACCAGGAGGTCAGGGTTCGATTCCCGCTCAGGGCACAGGCCCGGGTTGCAGGCTCGATCCCCAGTCGAGGGCATGCGGGAGGCAGCCGATCAATGACTCTCTCATCATTGATGTTTCTCTCTCTCTCCCTCTCCCTTCCTCTCTCTGAAATCAATAAAGATGTATTTAAACAAAAAAAAAAAAAGGAAAGAAAAGCCAGGCCTGGTCTTTGCTTTTTGCAACCTTGCGACGGCTGGTATTGACGAAGGGCAGTGAATGGAAGTTGAGAAATTCAGGAATGAAAGGTCCTCTGGGGGATGGAACGAATCTCCCAGGGTAGACTCTGAACTGGGTTCGGGTCTGTGGCTCTGTCTTTGGTTAGTAGAGACGACAGAATTCTTCCAAGCGGGACGCAAAGCCTCCAAGAATAGCTTTTCTTAAAAAAAAAATTAAATGTCCTAGTTCTTTTATAAAAATATTTTTTTATCGATCGTACAGACAGAGGGAGAGAGAGAAAAATGTTGATTTGAGAGAGAAACATGGATCGGCTGCCTCCTGCACGCCCCCTACTGGCGATGGAGCCTGCAACCCCTGCAGGTGCCCTGACCGGGAATCGAACCCCTGACCGGGAATCGAACCCCTGACCTTTCCGTGCACAGGGCGATGCTCAACCGACTGAGTCACACTGGCCAGGGCAAGAATAGCTTTTTTGAGGGAAGAGAGAGCCGTGTGTATAACACCAACCTCCTACCCAGCAGCTGAACCCCTTTAGCTCATGTCCCCAGATTGTCCAGGATAAAAGAACAACATTGTTTATTTTTGTTGCTTTTTTTTTTTTGTTTTTTTAATGGATGCAATTAGACTTTAATTGTTCCATAGGATAATCCCTGATATTTCTGTAACTTAGTATCCAACGAGCGTGTTATTTACAGTAACCTGTTTAATATTTATCTCAGTTCTTTGCTGAGGGAGTACGAACGCCGTTTCTCTACGAGGACATGGACTACGGTGTGCTCAGGATTTTATCAGGGTTCTTGGCATTTAAGCTGCCAGACCTCGAGTTACAAGTAGGGTCTAGTACACTGCCTGGCTAATAACAGTCGTGCAATGATTACATGGTGAATAATTGCCTGTGAGAAAGTATCCAGAGCATGAATTATAACCTGATTTGGTGTTTCATGGGAAAGACGGGCATTGCGAGCTGGGAAAAGGTGAGGCTGCTTCCTCCTCGGACGTTTCCAGGCCCCAAGGCACGTGGGTTTGATTAAACCCCAGAGCTAGCTAAGCAAAAAAATAACAAAAAAAACAACCCAAAAAAACAAAAATAAATGAGAAACAGACCTTACAGTCCAATTCCAGTCTTATGCCCTGAGTGGAAAATGTGGGTCATGAAAGTTTTGCCTCATCAGCAAGCTCACTTCCCCCCATTTCCCCAAAATCGAACCCCCCACATCAGCATCTTCTCGCTGAGCAATCTCCCAGATGCAAAGGCCTCCTGAGACCAGCCTGGGCTCTGCAGAGGTTTTTTTTCTGGGGAGCGGAACACTGCCCCCTGCAGGACTGGGGGTGGGAGGGCTTTACACGTGGTGCCTGCTGCTGGCTGAAGCCTCCCGGGTTATGCAACCAGGTGGCTGGAGCCTCCACCCGTCCCCCCCAAACGTCTGAGTCATGCTCAGAGTTATTTCCCTGCAAAACAAAACACTCACCAGGTGCGGCTTCCCCGGTGGCCTCCTGGAGGAGGCATCCCAAGCACCTCCCAGCCCAAGGAGGTGCTGTAGACTAGTGAAAAAAAAACAAAAAACTAGGAGCCTGGCCCGCGTGGCTCAGCAGTTGAGCATTGACCTAGGATCCAGGAGGTCACAGTTCGATTCCCAGTCGGGGTACACGCCCGGGTTGGGGGGCCCGATCCCCAGTAGGGGGCGTGCAGGAGGCAGCCGATCCATGACTCTCATCATTGATGTTTCTCTCCCTCTCCTCCTCTCCCTGAAATAAATAAAAATGTATTTTAAAAAATAAAGAAGCTAGAAAAATTCCGGGACACTCGGAATAGGGAAACTGAGGCAGACCGTTAAACAGCCGTTTGCAGCCCCCTAGTAAATCCTGTCTTCCCTAAACCAGGGACACCTGAGAGTAAATGGTTTGTACTTAAGCCATTTGCCCCCTTTTCCCCCAACCAGAGGGCAAATAGCTTAAATCTCCCCCACAGGGACACAGGCAGCAGAAATCCAATTAGTGCCATTTGCTAACTACACCCAAGGACAGATTAAGGGGAAAAAAAATCTCATTTTGGTACAAAATATATATTTTTTTATTGATAAATAAATCTTTATTTCTAATCAATAAATCTTCATTGATTTCAGAGGGCGGGAGAGAGAGAGAAACATCAGTGATGAGAGTCATTGATCAGCTGCCTCCTGCAGGCCCCCTGCTGGGGATCGAACCCACAACCCGGGCCTGTGCCCTGACCGGGGATCCGTGGTTCACAGGTGGGACCCTCAACCAACTAAAGCCAGGCCGGCCGGGCTCTACACTTTGTCTCTCGATTGAAATCTTTCCCTCAAAACACAAGGTTTCCTTTTCTCGCCAATAACAGAAGCAGCTGAAGAGGGGGCACAGAGGGTGGTTTGCAAAGCCAGGAGGGGGTCCCACATCCCCCTGAAAGCATGGACCTCTCTCCCCGGAGGTGGCCCTGTGCCCTGCGGGGATAACTCACCGGTGCCTCCCGGTGTGTTGTGCAAGGGCCTTTCGGGGAACCCGGGGGAACACGGAGGCCTTGGATTACCTGGGACCAGGGCGTGGCCAGCACACAGCCCTCAGGAGATAGTTTGGCATCAGTTTATCACGTTCCTGGGACGGCCGAGCCCCTTTGGAAGTTGTCTGTGAATCATCCAGAGCTGTTGGAATTCGGTCAATGCAGCTGGGCGGCCTCGGAGGAGGGTCAGCCACACCCCCCCGACTGCCCTTGGAGGCAGGCGTCCCAGGAATCCAGGTGGCTGACGCCCTGTCCTGTCCCCGAGCCCGTTCACAGTGGCGACTAAGGGACCAAGGAAGGACCAGGGTGCCCCCCGTGGGAGCAAGCGGAGGCTGTAGCAGATGAGACCCTGCAAAACACAGATATCTGGAGGGACCCCCAGAGTTAGAAACGCCTCTCTCTCTGCCAGTTGGCCTGTAATTGCATCAGCTTCTGGGCCCTGGGCTGCTGGTGGGTGCATTCGGGCCTCAGTTTCCCCTGCCCTTCCAGGCCTGTGGTTTGTCCCGACTCAGGATGCTCATACCTGGGGTTGCATCCATTCTGGGGCCCGAGGTCCCTCGGTCAGGAAACCCTGAGCCTGCCACGCGCCATCCGGGCTGGGACTGAGGTTGCTGGAGGGTCCAGGTGCGAATTCCAACGCTACTTTTTCCTGTATGTTTTTATTGACTGCAGAGAGAGAGAGAGAGAAACATCAATGATGAGAGAGCCGTGGATCCACTGCCTCCTGCACACCCCCTATGACAGACAATGGAACCAGCGACCTCCTGGTTCATAGGCCGATGCTCAACCACTGAGCCAAGCCGGCCGATAGAGGCAGCTGGGGTCCTAGGAGGATCTCTCTCCTCTGATTTAAGAAACTTTATATAATAATCTTCCCTGAGACATCTCTGCAGTGAGGGGCCACCATTCCTTCCGGGGAAATATAAGATACTGGTTTGACCCACCCATGGGACCTGGAGGGTCAAGGGTTTGCTCAGGGGGTGTTGCCCTTTGCTCTGAGCGGGGATCTGAGGGTTTTAGACAAACAACCAGGGGCCCTGGCTGTGTCATCTCGGTGTGACTCACGCCCTGTGTGCTCCCCGCAGGTCAAGGTGACTTCGATTTGGCCGACGCCCTCGACGACCCAGGTAAGTGCCTGCCCACGTTTTGCCGGGAACTTTGCTTGGGCGGCTTGTGTCTCTGGCACCAGCTTTGGGTGGGTGGAATTAAGGGGGGGTGGGTGGGATGCAGAGACCCCGGGGCAGTGAGGCCTCAGCGTTTCACAGGAGATCACAGGCTCAGGTGAACGGCTCTGGGTACCAGGTGTATGCCCACTGGATCATAGATTCATGCTCAACCGCTGAGCCACGCAGGCCGGGCCAATTGTTCATTTTTTAAATGGTATTGAGGATTCTGACGCTTATTGGATGCATTTTCTCTCTTTATTTACAGAACCCACCAAGAAGCCGAGCTCAGGTGAGTCATCACCGGCCTGGGCACACCTGAGGCTCTGTTGGGATGATGCTTGGGGATGGGTATAGGGCCGTGACGTGTGTGTGTGAGGGAGATGTAAGTGTAGGCCAGGGAGCAGGTGTTAAAAGCAAAGCCTGGTCACTGGGGACATGCTACCAGAAATCACATCGAGACATCACTACATTCCGGCTGGGCCGCAGGTATCAAAGCAGGAAAAACAGCAGGTGTTGGCGGAGACTTGGAGGAATTGGAGCCCTCGTGAGTTGCGGGTGGGAACGTCAAATGGGGCAGCAACTGTGAGAAACAGTCTAGAAGTTCTTAAAAAATTTCAACATGGAGTTACTCTAGGATCAGCAATTTTATACCAAGGAACTGAAAAGAGGGACTCTAACAAAAATGTGTATGGATGTGTTCATAGCAACACTATTCAAAATAGCCAAAAAAAAGTGGAAACAACCCAAGTGTTCATCCGTGAATGGATGTATGAACACAATGGGGGTTTATCCACACAGCGGAATATTACGCAGCCATGAAAAGGGGAAGGGCAGTTTTGCCCCTTGTTTTATGCATTAAAATCAAAATAGGAGACATAAGTGGGTCCCATGAAATCCATGGGTGACAGATGAGGGAGGCGGGAGAAAGCAAAGCGGGGAAACCTCTGGGATTGGATAGAAAGTAAAATGATAGACACACGTCTTTTACTCAGGTGGGAGCAGGATAGTTAACAGTCAACAATTAACTCAATAACAATGAGGGGATTTGTAGTATCCACAGGGTGTACCTGGGCCCCGAGGGGTCCGGAAACGGGGAAATTACTCTGACATCCCAATGATATGTTACTGTAAATGCAAAAAGACAACAGACAGGCTCAGTTCAGGTAAAGATGGACATTTGTCAGAGGAGATACCAGCCTAAGACCTGACGACCCTCCATAAACTGCTTTTAGGTAGAAAGTTTTCATTTCAGACCATCCCGTGGGGTTCCTTTAGGCCTCTGAGTTTGCAAGGCCGCCCGCAGGCCTCCCCCAAGCTCATCAGGTTAGCACCCCTTTTTAGTCCACATTTTGCTTTTGAGTTTTATCTTTCCGGGGCTAAATGCTTTTCAACCAGTCGGTGGTAGCCTCTCACATGTGAGCAGCCAACGTGAATGAAACTACAGATTTTATAGAGTCACAGCAAAGTTCTCGTTTTCTACGCCGCTTCTCATGAAAGGAGATGTTTTTTTCTCTCGTTTAAAAAAGCAACATCTTTTCTCCCTGCAGACATCTACCCGAAGCCGAAACCCCCGTATCACCCGCAGCCCGGAAATCCTGACAACAGCGGAAGTAAGAGCGCTCAGCATTCAGAATCATTTCGACACGGGTTTGATGGACGTGGCCTTTTGCGCCCTAGTGTTGTTGGAAGATTCAGTTGGCGGGATTCCTCTGTCCCTAGTGGGAGTGAGGTTCTCGGGGTACAGCTGGAATGAGCATTTCCAGAGGCCCCCACAGGCGGATGAGATGTGGTAAAAGGCTGGCTTTATGTTTCTGGAATGACATCCCTGGGTTTGCAAAGTCCAGTCCTGGGAGAGGTGCAGCTGGGGTTTCAGCAGAGCTGGAAGCAAAGCCAGTGTCTGCATGACCTAGTCCCCCCCCTGCTTCTTTCCTGTTAAATAATAACCACATTATGACAATGGCATGAAATTCTACCTGCATTGCTCCTTTTATGATATTTGTCCCCAGCTTCTGCAGTGTTTAAAAACTTGGCAGACACAGTTCCCGTAGATTCTTTAGGGGGGAGAAAAAAGAATCGGGGGCAGGGACATTGGCCTTTGTGTCGCTTGTTCCTTAAAATCATGTTGGTTGTTTTCCAACAGATATTTATCCAAAACCAAAACCGCCACCCCCTCGCCCACAGCCTGGCTACCCGGATGGTGGAGGTAAGACGGTGCCTATAAGGGTATATTTCAGAAACTAAGCATTGGGTACAATGTATGCTCTGGGTAAGACCTGTGCCTATTAGGGTACATTTCAGAAACAAAACATTGGATACAATGTATCCTCTGGGTAAGACCCGTGCCTATTAGGGCACATTTCAGAAACAAAACATTGGGTACAATGTATCCTCTGGGTAAGACCCGTGCCTATTAGGGCACATTTCAGAAACAAAACATTGGATACAATGTATCCTCTGGGTAAGATCCATGCCTATTAGGGTACATTTCAGAAATAAAACATTGGATACAATGTATCCTCTGGGGATTCTATCCTGCATGGTGGAAGGCCCATTGCTTTGAAATACTCAGACAGGATCCTGTCTGTCCCCCCCCCCCCCGACTTGGGGCTACACTGACAGAAAACACATTTAATTTTCTTTTGGGTTAATGGCCTAAAAAATGCACCCTGTTCCAAAGACTCTTCATGTTCTCCTTGAGGAGGGCGATTCTTTCTTTGTGTTTTGTTATCTGTTTGGGTGTTTTGTTGAGGTTATTATTATTTTTTAAAATTTGAATGAAAAGGATTTAGTGAGTTCTGATATTCCGGAACCACACCTCTGGCCCTGTAAAGACTTTATCTGTACAGCAAAGACAGTCATTTTTAATACCTTAAAGATTGGCAAATGTTAACAAAGGACTAACAAAATCATTTACCCATTTTTGAAGTGTTTCTTTCCATCTAGGAGGTTATGTATTTATTTTTTAAGTACAGTTGACATCCAATATTATATTAGTTCAGGTGCACAGCATAGTGGTTAGAAATCTATATACTTTACAAAGGGCTTCCCCCTCTATTTCCAGTACCCACCTTATACACAGTTATTACAACATTATTGACTATATTCCCTGTGCTGTAATTTACACCCCCAGGACTATTCTCTAACCACCAATCTGCACTTCTCAATCCCTCCTCCTTTTCCACCTGGGCCCTCACCCCCCTCCCATCTGGGGACCATCAGTCTGTTCTCTGTATCTATGAGTATGTGTCTTTTTTGTTTGTTTGTTTATTTTGTTGTTTAGATTCCACATGTAAGTGAAATCATATGGTATTTGTCTTTCTATGACTGGCTTATTTCACTTAGCACAATACCCTCTAGGTTGGTCAAGTGTTGGGTTGATCTTTGCTTCTCTCTTTCTCTTTATTGTTGACAGTATTACAGATATTTCCTATTTTCTCCATTTTTACCCCCCTTGTGTCTCTTTACATGAGCCCTTGGGGGTCCCATTGCTGAGTCCCTGCAGTATTTCTCCTGAGATGTTACTGAACCTCACATAAATGAGAACACCGATCAGGGAAGAGATGCCCACCCTTGGCCCTGGCCGGGTAGTTCAGTTGGTTAGAGTGTTGTCCCAATATGCCAAAGTTGTGGGTTCGATCCCTGGTCAGGGCACATACAAGAATCAACCAATGAACGCATCAGTAAGTGGAACAACAAACCGATGTTGTTTCTCTCTGTCTTCCTCTCTCTAAAATCAATCGATATTTTTATTTATTTAATTATTTTGTTTTATTTTATTTTATTTTATTATTTTATTTTTAAAATATATCTTTATTGATTTCAGAGAGAGAAAAGGAGAGGGAGAGAGAGAGATGGAAACATCAATGATGAGAGAGTCATCGATGGAGCCCCCAACCCGGGCGTGTGCCCTGACCGGGAATCAAACCCTGATCGCCTGGATCCCAGGTCGACGCTCAACCGCTGAGCCATGCCCGGCCGGGCATTAATCGATATTTTTAAAAATAAAAAATATAAGAGAAAATAAAAGAGATGCCCACCCATAAAAATGGAAGAGTCCCAGCCATCATACAGGTGGGCACATGTAGGGCAGTGATGGGTGTTGGAAAAAGTTAAGATACTCCGGGTATCTGATCTACCTGCCTTGGCGACAGGGAGTTTCCCAGATTCACTTATGTTATATGGATATCAGTTTCCTAGGGTCCAAAACACTCCGTTATGTCCAACTAGACAACCTCCAGATGTATCCACTGGCCATGGCCTGCCCCTCCTGCAGGTCTCGGGTCTTTGTCTGCGAGACCCCACCTCCCCATCCCAAGAAGGGCCTGCGGGGTCGAACCTGTTTCCCATCACCTGTCCCCGGGTCCCTCACCTGAACCTGGGGGCTAAGAGGGCTGCCTGGAGAGCGTTTGAGGAAATGACCCTGTGTTTTATCCCACAGGTTACATCAGCGATGGGGACGGCGGCCGCTACCCACCCAGGCCTAGGCCCAGGCCACCAGCAGGTACCGGGGGGGCTTCTCTGACCAACTGGGGAGGGTGTTGGGAGCCCAAGGCCCCCAGCCTGGTGCAGGGTCAGCCCCTGTGGGAGATGCAGGTGCAGGCGCTCTTGTCCTACCTCACCTCTCAGGGTGCGGGCCGTGCGTCCGTCCATTCTGGAAGTTTGGGACATGGCCTCAGGTGACACCTGCTGGAACCCCGCGCCCTGCAGGTGAGACGTTTCTCACATCCACCTTCTTTCACACAGGAGGCGGTGGCGGTGGAGGTGGCTATAACCCCGGTAATGACGGCTATGGAAACTCGCACGGTACACCCAGCTCTGAGGCTCTCCGGGTGGGCGGTCGATTTGGGGAGCACATCCAGGGCTTGCAGTTGGGTTCCCCAGAATCCCTTCTCCCCGAGGTCTTGGGTGTTGGGTGGTCCATCTTCTGAGCCCTGTCTACTCTGACCCTCTGCTGCTCTCCTATCTCAGCTTCAGGAGCTCAGGTGCTCCCCACATACCTGTGTCTAGGTCGAAAGAAACAGAGAGAGCCCTGGCTGGTGTGGCTCAGTGGTTGAGCATCATGCCAAGCACCCAAAGTTCTCCGGTTCGATTCCTGGTCAGGGCACATGCTCGGGTTTCGAAGCTGGATCCCCAGTAGGGGGTGTGCAGGAGGCAGCCCATCAATGTCTCTCTCTCACATCGATGTTTCTCTTTCTTCCTCCCTCTCCTTCTTTTTTCTCTAAAAATCAGTAAAAATATATTGAGGGGAAAAAAAAAAAGACACAGAGATAGAACATGGAATAAATTGAGGAGTTCTTTGCTAGGCAGCAAAGGAAAGAGAAACACTTCAGGGCTGTGGATTCCACCAAATTAAAAGGAGCTTTTCACAGGAGCAATGAACAGGGTCCTTCTCTAGACCGAGCTTCCCTGAGATCGACTGGTGGACCTGCAGGTCCTCAGACGTTCTCTGGTTCTTTAAGGGGAGATGGGGAGCCAAATATCACGGCTGAGAAAAGAAAACGCTACAGATTTATTTTATTTTATTTTATTTTTGGTTGATATATAACTGACGTTACACTCTTTAAAAGTTTCAGGTGTGCAACATAGTGAGTTGATATTTGTGTATATTGCAAAATGATCCTTCCCCCCCAATAAGTCTAGTTAATATCTGACACCTCACATAGTTATAAATTTTTCTGTGTTTAAGACCTACTCTCTTAGAAACTTTTAAATATTCAATACAGTTTTGTAACTATATAATATAGTGTAATATTAACTATAGTCACCACTCTGGTACTTTTATTTTATTATTTTATTTTATTTTTTTATTTTATTTTATTTTATTTTATTTTATTTTATATTTTATTTTATTATTATTTTGTTCATTCTAATCCGGGGATATTTTTTCCATTGATTTTTAGAGAGAGTGGAAGGGAGGGGGAAAGAGAGAGAGACATCGATGTGAGAGAGACCCATCGATTGGTTGCCTCTTACACTCGCCCTGACCAGAGCGGGGATCGAACCTGCAACCCAGGTACATGCCCTTGACTGGGAATCGAACCCGAGACCCTTCCATGCATGGGCCCAACACTCTAACCACTGATCCACGCCAGCCAGGGCCTGGGACTTTTAAAAAAATAATTTGAAGTTTGCGTTTTTTGACACCTTTCATCCACCAATCAATCTATGGATTAATTTTAAAGTATTATTATTATTAATAATTTTATTTGTTGTTTACCATTTGGTAAGAGTTTCGAACATCTTCAGTTAATTGAGAAACTAGTTTGGGTTGATACGTATATATCTTTTTAAAATATGTTTTTATTGATATTTTTTTAGAGAGAGAGGGAGGGAGAGGGAGAGAGAAACATTGATTGGCTGCCTCCTGCACGCCCCCTAGTGGGGATCGAGCCCACAACCGGGCCTGTGCCCTGAGCGGGAATCGAACCCTGACCTCCTGGTTCATAGGTTGACTCTCAACCCCTGAGCCAAACCGGCCGGGAGAAAACAATATTTTTATAGAACATTTCCAACGTGGGCAGCCCTTCTTGGATTGTGGTCACGTTAAACTCTGTCCTTGGGGATCATTACTCAGTTTTACACAATAAAGGCCATCATGATGCCCAAACCATCTCCACTGGAAGGGGGAGGCCTTTGTCACCGTATAGGTGGCCCCATCCCCAGGATTTCATCCCTAGGAGGTGGACAAGGGAGAGGTGACACGTGGAAGACTGTGGCCGAGGCAAGAGCTATCTGATTTTTATTTTATTTAATTTTTTATTTATATTTTATTTAATTTTGTATTTATTTTATTATTTTCCTTACTTTATTTAATTTTTAATTTTTATTATTTTATTAATTTTAGTTTATTATTTTTAATTTTTATTATTTTAAGTTTTAATTTTATTATTTTATATTTTATTTTATTTTTATTTTATTTTTAATTTTATTTATTTTATTTTTATATTTTACATTTATTTTATTTTATTTTTATTATTTTATTATTTTATTTTATTTTATTTTATTTTATTATTTTTAATTTTTATTTTATTTTAAGTTTTAATTTTATTATTTTATTTTATATATTTTTAATTTTTATTTTATTTTTAATTTTTATTATTTTTAATTTTTATTATTTTATAAGTTTTAATTTTGTTATTTTATATTTTATTTTATTACTTTATTTTTAAATTTAAATTTTATTTTCATATTTTATATTTATTTTATTATTTTATTTTATCATTGGCACTATTACAGATGCCCTCCAGTTTCCCTCTCTTTCTCCCCTCCTCTCCCAGGCCTTCCCCACACTATCATCTGTGTCCATGGGCTGTGCACGGATGCATAGAAGTTCTTCGGTTAATCTCTCCCCACTCCCTTCCCTCTGAGCTCCCTCCATCTGCTCCATGCTTCCGTGTCTCTGGATCTATTTTGTTCACCAGTTTATTTTGTTCATTAGATTCCACATATGAGTGAGATCACGGGACACTTGCCTTTCTCGACCTGGCTTATTTCCCTCAGGATCATACCCTCCAGGTCCTTCTATCTGCTTTCAGCTCAGCATACTAATGCGATGAGCCCGTCTTTCTGTTCCCGGTGGAATCCTGGGGAAAAGAACATTCAATATTTATACAAATGCCCAGGGGGAGTGTGTAGCCCTCGGACACCTGGCATTCCTGCAGCTCAGGATGCCTTGTGCTCAGGTGACCCTCCTGGTCCCCCCACCCTGCACGCACCTCTGGAGACTCAGCCGCCCTGCAGGTCCTCTGCACAGCGAGTTCTTTTGTTCTTTGCCACGTTCATAAATCAGCAAGAAAGGCCTCCTCCTCCTGTACTGGCCTTGGAGTCCTGAGTGTCTACGTGTTTTCCCAGGAACTTAGGTCTCTCTCTCCACGAGGCCAGCTCCAGAAGGGATGAAAGCTCACTAAGGTGACATCTGAGCCTGGGGGCTGATCTCTGGCCCTGAGCTGGGCGAGGCTGTGAGTCAGCAGTCGGGATGGGTCAGAAGGTGGGGCTCCGAGGGTAGCTGAGCGCCTCACCCAGCTTGTCCCCTGAATGTGGTCAAACGTGTTCAGCGTGTTCCCTCCTCATATGAGACGCCCACCCATTGACCAGGGCTGAGCAGCCGGGTGTGTGTGTCCTATGTTGGTTCTCCTTCCTGGTGATGTCCAGAAAATGGGTCTTTTTTTTTTTTTAACAGCTGGCTTTAAAAAAAAATTATTTTTATTGTTGAGAGTATTACAGATGCCCCCTCTTTTGCCCTCATTGACCCCCTCGACCCTGCTCCTGCCCCCGCCCCAGGCCTTCCCCACACTATTGTCTGTGTCTGTGGATTACCCACAGATGCATATAAGCTCTTTCATTAATTTCTCCCTTCCCTCCTCCCGCTTTCCCTCTGAGCTCCCTCCGTTTGCTCCATGCTTCCATGTCTCTGGATCTATTTTGTTTGTCAGTTTATTTTGTTCATTAGACTCCACATAGGAGTGAGATCATGGGATACTTGCCCTTCTCTGCCTGGCTTATTTCACTCAGCATAATACCCTCCAGGTCCCTCCCTGCTGTCCCCAAAGAATAAGAGATCCACCTTTTTCACAGCTGCATAGTATTCCACGGCGTAGATGTACCACAGCTTTTTTATCCGCTCGTCTACGGATGGGCACCTGGGCTGTTTCCAGATCTTAGCTGTTGTCAATAGTGCTGCTCTGAACATAGGGGGGCATAGATTCTTTCTGATTGGTGAGTACCTGGCTTTTAATGACCAGGTTTCCCTTATAGAAACTGTCTTAGTCAACTCAGGAATACAAAACAAAGGACACCGGGTGGAGTGGCTTAAACAACACAGTCCTGGCTCATTTCTCACAGGCCTGGAAGCTGGAAGTCTTAGATCCAGGTGCCAACAGGTCTGGTTCCTCCTGAGGCCTCTCTCCTTGGCCTGTAGACGGCCGTCTCCTTGCCGCATCCTCACACGGTCGTCCCTCCGTGCCTGTCTGTGTCCTAATCTCCTCTTCTTATAAGGACCCCGGTCCTATTAGATCAGGATCTACCCTAGTGACCTCATTTTACCTTAATCTCCTCTCCAAAGACCTATCTCCAAATACAGCCTCATTCTGAGCTGTATTCGGAGCTGGAACAGACACCATTCAGCCCCATGACATCCATCACCCACTTGGAAGAGGCAGTGTATTAAATTACCCTTAATATTTAGAGAATGCCGAGATAAATAACTCCAGTTCAAAACGAGCAAAATTTAGCATCAAGCAATTTTTTTAATTTTTGTTTTTGTTTTTTACAAATCTCAAATCGTTCTTTACATATCACTCTGCAGACATAAGAAGGAAGCGGAAAGATGCCTCTCAGTTTTCGCTGGCTCTGGTTACAATTCATAATGTGTTTCCATCCCAGTCTTGTCCCTACCAGCGCCGGTGCGGTTTTCTCCTGTTGCTCAGAAAGCAAATTTGTACACAGCTGAGTCATTCCCCACCCTTGGGGGCCAAGAAAAGTGCCTCTGTGGCCATGTGGTCTCAAGGGTGTTAGCTCACTTTGCCGGCGGCGATGTCACCGGCTGCCTCTGTGTGCCGAGGGTGACTGTTTCTTCCCATCGGATCCTTGGTGGCCTTTCCCGGCATCTTGCTTCAGGCGCCCTGGCTTCCTCGTGGGTCCTGCCGTTCTGGGTGTTGGGGAGACTTCCTGGGCCTTACCTTCCATTTCACGTGATCTTTCTGTCCTGCAGGAGGAGGGTATCGACCCAACTCAGGTGGATATAATTATGGTAAAGGAACGATTTCTTAGAAGCTGTGTGGGGAGAAGCTCTCTCTGGAGAACTGACCCCTGCCTGGGCGCTGGTGGGAAGCTTTTCGGGGTGTCCTGCATGGTAACCAGCTCACCACCTGGGTCCCTCATGGTTTTGCATGTGGTGAGGCCTTCGTTTCTTAACGGGATGAAGGCCTGCTCAGCGCTGGTACTGTGTGGGAGGGCACGCATGTGTGTGTATATGTGCACATTTGTGTGCCTGTGTGCGTGAGTGTAGACGTGTACATACGTGTGCATATGTATCATGCATGTGCATGCATGTGCCTGTGGGTGGGTGTGCACGTGTGCCCATGTATTATACACATACACGTGAGAGCATATATTTACATATATGTGTGTGTGTATGTTCTGTGCATGGGTGCACATGTGGCATTTGTAAGTTCACACGCGTGGAAGACATGCATCTATGCACCTGTATGCATGTGTCTCCACGTGCACACGTGGATGTCTGCTTGCGTGCCTACATGTGTCCACATGTGTGCACATGGGTGCATGTGGTGGTGTGCTTGTGTGTGTTGCATGTCTATGCTCATGCGTGCATTCCCTGACCCCTGAAATGCAAGCTCTTGCCCTGTCCCTTCATGCCCCATTCCAGTCCTCGCTGTTAGATGCAGTGTCCATGTCCCGCGTTCCTCCTGCGGAACGCCTGTCCCCTCTGGGACCGTGAGCTTCGTGAGAATGTAGATTTTTGTCTGCTTGCTCACGGCTGCATTCCCGGCATCTCAACGGCGCCGGGAGCAGGGGCCAGCGATACGCTCTTCCCAAGGCACGCGTGACTCTGGTTTTCCCGTTACAGGCGGAGACAGCTACAACAACTACGGCAACCCTCACGGTAATACCTGGTGCAGCCCACCCCGACCTTAAGGAGAGAGCAGCCTTGCCTGTCCATGTGGGAAGGGCCGGAGTAGGCCTGCATTCCTGTTTCAGCCCAACGGCATTCATGGGGCGCTTCCTGAACAAAAGCGCCTGCCCTTTGGGGTGGGAGCAGGTCCGGGGAGCTCAGGGAAGGAGAGAGACTGATTCTGAGGCTGGCAGGTGCCTTGTAACCATGAGAGCAGAGATGGGGTTCTCGGATGCGTCTCGGGGGCACCACAGCGTCCCTCTCTTCATGAACTTGAAGCCAAGAAGGAGAGAAGGGAGTTATGGTCATTCGGCCCTGGGAGGCGCACAGTCAACCCCATCGCAGGTCCAAGAATGGAGGGGCTGAAGTCAGAAGGGGACTTTTGTCACATGTAGCTGGAGATGGGTCCCAGCCTCTATGTTGAAGATGACAGGAGCCCCTACCCCCATCCCCAGTGCGGAGACAACTGTGACGCGTCAATTTTAAGGCAGAAAATAAGGGAACAACGCGGGTTGGCAACCCTACATCATGATACGCAAGCAGAGTGTCGGGATTCCTACTTGTTGGGTGTTGGGTGTTCTTAGTTGGCCCCTAAGGTGCCAGTGGGAGATACGATGCGTGAGACAAAAATGCACGTTGGACACCTAGTTTGATGAGACACATGGGGTCCTGTAGCTACACAGAGGACAGATCCTAGGCCAGGTTGGGATGGAGTGGGTCAGGACTCCTGGAAAGAGCTATATCCAAGCCAGAAGGGTGGGAGGTGGCCAGAAGAAGACAGTGAGGTGCTAGGGATGATCGTGAGCAAGGTCAGGCTGGCGACGATCCTGGAACACCCGGATGTGTGCAGCCAGGGTGTCGATGATCATGGGCGGGTGGGACAGGTGAGCAGATGGACGGGTCTACGGCATGTAGTCACTTAATGGGACAGAGCCTGCCCCTGAGAAAGGCATGGATCAGATGCAGGCAGTTAAGGCTCAGGGAGACCAGCTGTAAGACCCACTTAGTTCCCAGAATGGAGGTGATGACCAGGTAAATTAGGATACAGGCAGTGGAGGTCGACTTTTAGGGTTATTTGGTGATTCGCATGGATGTGGTTAATGAGTAGGGAACAGCAAAGAGGGAAAAGTGTATCAGTCAGCTGTCCAGGTGTATCAGCTGGCTGTGCCAAATAACAAAAGGCTCCAAACCACAATGGCTTAAAACACAACCAGTGATCAGATCACTGGGCCGGTGAGCAGATGGATGGACACGTCTGCACTACGCACAAGCTTAATGGAAAAGAGCCCCACTCCTATTAATATTTTGTAAAGGATGAGTTACATGGAAGCCTCCAAGGGTCGGGGTGACCAGTTGTAAGACCCATTTAGTTCCCAGACTGGAGGTGATGGGGAGCTAAATTAGGGGATAAGCAGCAGAGGTGGGCTTTTAGGGTTATTTGGTGATTCGCATAGATGTGTGTGGGACAGCGGAGAGGGGAAAGTGTATCAGTCAGCGGCGCTGCATAACAAAAGATCCAAAACGTAGTAGCTTAAAACACAACCATTTATCAGGTCACTGGGCGGGTGAGCAGATGGACACGTCTGCCCCACTTACGGTCTTAATGGAAAAGGACCTGCCCCTATTAATATTTTGTAAAGGATGAATTACTTGGAGGCACCTAAGGGAGTCCAAACAGCATCCCGATGACGAGACAGAGGCGACGGGTGTTTATGAGGAAGGGACGGGGGACAGTGACACCCACGGCGGGAGGGCGTGGCCGTGGGCACAGATAACAGGACGTCCTGACGCTGATTCTAAACAGGGTGTTTAATCTTCAGTCCTGAGGTCGCCCGTCCAGTGCGACCTGCTTTCCTGTCATCTTTCCAGACAGCTCTTTGGGACATGAGGTTGCTTTAGGCCCCGTGCAAAGGTCGTCTTGTCTTGTTTTAACATCCAAAGTTTGAGGCATTGGATGTGCCAGGCAGCTCCTGAGGACAGCAGCTCTGGCTCCGTTTTAAAGGGGCTTTATTTATATTATTATTATTTTTTAATGGAGACAGTAATTTACACTTTGAGAAGAGTATTGACTATCTCTGCAAGGTCCCACCTCATTTCTCTGTGCAAGAACCCCAA
The DNA here is from genome assembly GCF_054644295.1 of Miniopterus natalensis. Classification (NCBI taxonomy): domain Eukaryota; kingdom Metazoa; phylum Chordata; class Mammalia; order Chiroptera; family Miniopteridae; genus Miniopterus; species Miniopterus natalensis. Next base: position 105,945,689 of record NC_142103.1, on the reverse strand, counting down.
AACATTGCATTAAACTTGCCTTCGGGGTATCAGTATCGGGTCTGTGTCTGTGTCCAGAGACCCAGTGGGTTTCGTGGGGCCCCTTACCCGGGAACTTCTGGATTAAACATTGTTTCTTGCATGAGTAAATATTCTACATCCAAAAAAGTACAAATCCTTCAAATTAAACAAATTTTTAAAACCACATTAAGTGCGTCTTCTGTGCAAAGCCGTGGATGTCCTGGACGCTGATGCTACTGGAAAGGGGACCTGGCCTTGATGGGGTCTGCCCAGGACCAGCAGTTATTTAAAATTAAAGGTGTTCCTGCTGGCCACTATTTTTTTTTTCTCTCTCTCAGACAATCTTGTTTTTTCTTGGTTCCTGCAGGCAACATGGTAGCTAAAATTGTGTCTCCCATCGTATCCGTGGTGGTGGTCACTCTGGTGGGGGCCGCAGCCAGCTATTTCCAACGCAACAGGAGGAGAAATTGCTTTAGAACAAATCGTGAGTTCCATCCCAATTTTTTTTTTCTATTTATAAAGCGCCCCCCCCCCCCCCCCAAATACTTTCTGGCATCGTTCAAGAGCAATGTTATTTCTGGTTAAGTCCAATATAGACCCTCTTAAGTAAGTGATTTTTTTTTTTTTTGGTTTTGTTTTGTTTTCATTGATTTTTAGAGAGAAGAAGGGAGGGAGGGAGAGAGAAACATCTCACATCTATTGGTTGCTGGGACCAGGGATCGAACCTGCAACCCAGGCACATGCCCTTGACTGGGAAGTGAACCTGAGACCCTTCTGTGCACTGGGGACACTCTCACCGCTGAGCCACATCGGCCAGGGCCTAATTAAGTGATTTTAAGTTGGGACTTTCTCCCAAGCATACGGAAAATGGAGAGAAACAATGCTTTGTTTGTTTGTTTGAACAGAAGATGCTCAATGATTTATTAATTTTTCGGACAGTTTTCTGAGCTGCAAGATTTGATTAAACTGCCAGAGAACTTCAATAACTAACATACACTGGCCCATTATAAGCTCGGATGTGTGTGTGTGTGTGCGTTTCGCTAGCCGGATACAGTTTTGTTTTGTTTTTGTGTGAAATTTTAATCACAAGTGACTCTGGAGAAATATTGGGGTTCAACCTGACATTTTTGCACCCCTTTCCCCAAAGAAAACGATGAGAGAGCCCTAAATTATAAACCTTCCCATGTACAGACCTCGGGAGTCTGAGGCCTCCCCCTGCTGGTGGATAGTGGTACTGACACCTGCCCATGGCCTCCCCCTCCTGGTGGATAGTGGTACTGACACCTGCCTATGGCCTCCCCCTGCTGTGGATAGTGGTACTGACACCTGCCCGTGGCCTCCCCCTTCTGGTGGATAGTGGCACTGACACCTGCCTATGGCCTCCCCCTGCTGGTGGATGGTGGTACTGACACCTGCCCGTGGCCTCCCCCTGCTGGTGGATGGGTGGTACTGACACCGGCCGGTGGACTCCCCTACTGGTGGATAGTGGTACTGACACCTGCCCATGGCCTCCCCCTGCTGGTGGTTAGTGGTACTGATACCTGCCCGTGGCCTCCCCCTGCTGGTGGATAGTGCTACTGACACCTGCCTATGGCCTCCCCCTCCTGGTGGATAGTGGTACCGACACATGCCCGTGGCCTCCCCCTGCTGGTGGATAGTGGTACTGACACCTGCCCGTGGCCTCCCCCTGCTGGTGGATAGTGGTACTGACACCTGCCCATGGCCTCCCCCTGCTGGTGGGCGGGTGGTACTGACCAATCCCAGCAGAGTAAACCTTGGTCTATTAACACCTCACCCTGGAAGTGTGGGGGACACAGAATTTAGAAAAAAACCCACTTACTTTCTCACAAGAGGATAATAATGATTTAAGACCAATCTGTAGGTTTTTCTTCCTCGGCTGTGACACTTTCATTGCCATCTTCCCTTACAGAACCCGAGAATGTCTGAGGACCTCAAGGTCGGGCGGTCGCTCTGAGAGAAAGCTCAGACGAGACAAGAACCCCGCTCATCATTCCTGTGGAAACTCCCTTTCATTTTTGGCGTCATTCAACTCCAAAAAAGTGTTTTCTTTCCCATCTGACAAAGATATGATGCCTAACAAAGAATCCCCCATGTGTTGGACTGGCTGCGTTTCTGCAGATAAATTAAACATCTAAACCTGGGGGGTCCAAAGGTGGCCTCACTGTGTTCATTGCATCATTGACTTGGACACAGAGATTTTTTTTTTTTCTGACTCTGTTCTGAGCTCTGACACTACCTCCTTGTGCGACAATACCACGTGAGTATTCAACCCTCTGGGCATTGTCACAAAAGACAATGTAAGCAAAATGGCCCAGGGTCTTGGAAGGGGATGTGAGTGCCCTCTGGGAGACAAGAATGCGCTTGGCATTTCCAACAAGTGATGGTGGGAAGTTGATGGATGCTCTGTTCTTCAGTTATGTGAAAAATCTTGAGCGCAAATGCAGCATTTTGGGTGAAGTGGGAATGAAAGATGGACCACACAGAGGGCAGAAACTGATCTACTCAGCTCTCACTCCATGGCCCCCCAAATTTGTATCACCTGCAGAAAGCAAGCCTGGATGGAGGGGGGATTTTAGGTGAAAATCGCTCATGTGCAAAACCATCTTGGAGAATCAGTGTGGTGCTACATTTTCCTGGGAAATGTTATGCTTTCGGTCACTTTTTGGGAACTACTATGGGACAGAAATAGCAATTTTTCAGGTGCTGAGACTTTGCCTGTTATTTTTAATCTTTGAGACACCCTGGGTACCAGTGAGTAGGGCAACATCCTGGCTTTGCTTCCTTTATACTTTTTCTTTGTGCTGGAATAGAAAGCCTAATATCCTCCAACATCAAAAAATTCTATTAGCTATTTTCTTGTATTTTAGTGATGCTTTAGGGGAGAGGAAACAGGGTGGTTTGGGCCTATCAGGCTAGTTTGACTCAATGAAGATTGTTTATATAGGACTTTTGGACTTGACCATGAATATCAGAACCAACAATGAGCATATTCGTGGTAACCTGCAACCCTTAAAAATCCCAAATGTTCAAGCTTCCATTATGGGTTGGGAGTAGGTCTCCAAAGAGAGAGAGTAGAGAGAAGAAAGTGTTTGAAAAAGAACTTAAAACTAACAATCGAGGTAGAAGAGGGTGCAGGGGGGATGGAAGGAGACTTGACTTGGGGTGGTGAACACATAACACAATATACAGATGATGTATTATAGAATTGTACCCCTGAAACCTATGTAATTTTATTAACCAATGTCACCCCAATAAATTCAATAAAAATTTAATAGAAGAAAAACAGGAAATTTTTTTTTATGAATCTCTGTGTGGTGGTCATTAAAGACAACCACAGTTGATAGGTTGAATGAAAATGGTAAGTGACAGCAGCTTCTGCAGGTTTAGTTACGTGCTTGTGGTTTTGAGTGGGAAAATCTCTGACATTTCTTGCATAAAATAATTTACAGTAAAAGATAACAAAACAACAAAGAATTATCCAATGAGATGTCTCGGTACAGAATCGTGGATCTCACATCATGGATTTAGACAGGATTTGAGCAATTTGAAGACAGCCCACGTATCCTATTTCTATTTATTTTAAATTTTTACTTATTGATTTTAGAGAGGAAGGACACATACAAGAAGGCACCAATGAGCACATCAATAAATGGAACAAATCAATGTTTTTCTCTCTTCCTTCTCTTTTTCTCTAAAAGTAATCAGTAATTTTTTTTTTTTAATGAGTAAGAGAAAAATGAAGGTTGAGTGGTAACCAATATATTACAAGGTTAATCTTTATCAACATATAAAATATGGGTATAGCTCAGTCAGTGTGGCTCAGTGGTTGAGTGTCGACCTATGAACCAATTCAATTCCGCCGTCAGGGCACATGCCCGGGTTGAGGGGCTCGATCCCCAGTAGGGGGCGTGCAGGAGGCAGCCGATCCATGACTCTCTCTCATCATTGCTGTTTCTATCTTTCTCTCCCTCTCCCTTTCTCTCTCTGAAATCAATAAAAACATTTTTAAAAATATGGTTATAAAATTTCAATTGTGATACACACATATATGTGTGTCTACATTACAAACATTTTCTCTCATTCTTTGCTTGTCTTTCAAGTTAGTTACAGGGCGTTTGTCACAAAAACTCATGTTACACAATCAAATTGTTGGGCGTCTTTTTTTGTGGCTTCTGGGTTTGAAATCTGTCCCCAGAAAGGTCTTACATCTTTTCAGTAATAGTGTTTCTGGTGTATGAAGAAAAGACTCGTTTTCCCAGAAAGCATCCTGAGGACAGTGCAGACTCACCTTCTGCTGACCCACCCATCAAGGACCTCACCAGGTGGCCCGTGTCCGTGCTTCCTGGAGACCAGCAAACATAGAAGCCCAGCAATGCCCATGGCAGGATGTGTGCTCTGGGCTTATAAATGGAACTACCCTTTGCCCAGGGGTCACCTGTGGCTTACTTCCTTTTGCCCTGCTTCCTGAGCACAGGTTCAGGGCAGGTGGGAGGGTGGGGTGGGTGTGGGGGCAGGAGATGCTGTAACATCTACTGGTGCTTGTGTTGGGAGACAGAGGAAGCTGCTCTCTCCTCCTCAACCTTCTCTTTAAACATTTCTGCAGGTTTTAGAGAAAGACAAATGAATGGATGGATGGTGGATGGATGGATGGATAAGTGGATGGATGGATGGACGGACGGAAGACAGACGGACGGATGGATGGATGGATGGATGGATGGATAAGTGGATGGATGGATGGATGGATGGATGGATGGATGGATGGATAGGTGGATGCATTGATGAATGGATGGATGGATGGATGGATGGATGGATGGATGGATGGATGGATGAATGGATGAATGGATAAGTGGATGGATAGGTGGATGAATGGATGGGTGGATGGATGGATGGATAGGTGGATGGATAAATGGGTGGATGGATGGATGGATGGATGGATGGATGGATGGATGGATAAATGGATGGGTGGATGGGTGGATGGATGGATGGATGGATGGATGGATGGATAAATGGATGGATGGATGGATAGGTGGATGCATGGATGGATGGATGGATGGATGGATGGATGGATGGATGGATGGGCGGGCGGACACCAGGGATGCTACTGGACGCCTTACAGTACACAACAAAGACTTCAGCTCTCTTGAGAAGCGAGTCCCCAGGATGTGCCCAGAGTGACCTGACTTTTGCTCCTGGTGAGACACGATGAGCAGAAAGGACCCCAGAGGCTTTTGCTCAACTTGGGGAGAGAGATGTGTCAGCCAAGTGGTAGAGAGGGAGCTGCCCAGAGGCGGGAGGGAGGCAGCCAGCCCTCTGCTTGTCTAACCAGCTAAATAACAACTCAAGGGAGAGATGCCATTGTGAGAATGCAGACCCAATTGTGTTCACTGGATTTCATCTTTGATGATTCCAGAAAGATATCCCGAGACAAGCCTTGGTGACGTTATGGGCGATTGTGGAAGGTGGAATGCTCCCTTCACTTTTCTTGGGGCCTGGCAGAGGGTTCTCCTTGGTTCAGCCCCAAGCTGGCTCTTACCCAGGTTCTCTTGCTGCAGGAAGAGTTTCTCAATCCAGTGTGATTGTTACAGCTGGGAGAGAGGTCTTGCTCCTGGCCTCTGGTGGGTGGAGACCAGGGAGGCTGCTCAATACCCTACAGTGAACAAGACGCCCCACATCAGAGAGTCATCCAGCACCAGATGTCAGCCATGCTGAGTGTGAGAAACCCTGCCCGTGCATGGGGCCCCTTGTGTTTCCCCCGTTTCTCTCTTTCTTTGTCTCTCCCTTCTCCATATCAATCTACCCATTCATCCATCTATTCATCCATCACCTATTATCTATCATCTATCTATCATCTATCTATCTATCTATCTATCTATCTATCTATCTATCTATCTATCTATCTATCTATCTATCTATCTATCTATCTATCTATCATCTATCATCATCTATCTATCATCTATCTATCTATCTATCTATCTATCTATCTATCTATCTATCTATCTATCTATCTATCTATCTATCTATCATCTATCTATCTATCTATCATCTATCATCATCTATCATCTATCTATCTAATCATCTATATCTATCTATCTATCTATCTATCTATCTATCTATCTATCTATCTATCTATCTATCATCTATCTATCTATCTATCTATCATCATCTGTCTATCATGTATCTATCTAATCATCTATATCTATCATCTATCATCTATATCTATCTATCTAATCTATCTATCATCTATCTATCTATCTATCTATCTATCTATCTATCTATCTATCTATCATCTATCTATCTATCTATCATCTATCATCTAATCTATCATCTATCTATCATCTATCTATATCTATCTATCTATCATCATCTATCATCTATCTATCATCTACCTAATCAATCATCAACTAGATTCCTCTTATGGAGTCAGAAAAATATGCCTGTCTGATAGGCGATGGACGACATCCACACCACACTGTGCCCATTACAAGTGAGGTTTAGCACCCTCGGTGTTCTCTCAGCCCTTTAATTTTTTTATTATTATTTTTTAAATTTTCACCCAGGGATATTTTTCCCATCGATTTTTAGAGAAAGTGGAAGGGAGGGAGGGGGGGGAGAGATAAAGAGAAACATTGATGTGAGAGAGACACATCGACTGCCTCCCACCCGGGCTGGGAGCAGAGCCGCAGATCAAACCTTCAATCTGTTGGCCCTTTTAAAATCTCTATGCTGCATACTTACTTTGTTGTTGATTTCTATAAAAATTTTACATTTTTAAAATTATTTACTTTTTGGCACCACAGGTAAAGGTCTGTATTCTAATGTTAATCTTAAAAACCAACTTAAAAATAAAATGAAATATAAAAACCTCTCGCCTTCGGAAGCCTAAATTGTGTTGGTTCTCAAGGTGTGAGATGCGGAACCCTAGGGGGGTGACCCCAAGACCCAGAGGTCCACGGGGAGTGGGGGTGGGGTGTCAGAATCCTTTTCATCATAAGACAAAGACCTTGTTTGCCTTTTAAAACTATGTTGGTGTTTGTCCTGAGGGTCTCGAAGTGACACGGAATGAACTTGCTGGGGCAGGTGGCTGGTTTAGTGGGGACACGACCCTCCCCTTCCCCCTCCCCAGGTGATATCTGTAGAGCAGGACGCCTAGTTCTTTAGTCCTGCATAGCAGGAATGTTGACTCCCTCTGCTGATGTTTGTCCCCTGGAGGCTTGAGCTGCAGGACAGTGACAACCTGTTGGAACAAGTAGATCCACAGAGTTCCTGAAATAACTGCCTGCCTTTACCGCCTCCTCCCTGAGGGCTTCTCCGATCCATCTGGCAGTCTCCTCTTTCCCTCTACGACACTCCATGGCTCACATGTCCCCTGCACTGCAGGCAGCATTAACCCCAATCACGCATTCTTTTCCTGTTCCTTCCAGGTGAGTATCCCAGATGGCCAGCCCTCCAGGGTATCCCTGGGTACCCACCTCCTTCCCACCTGGTGCTGCAGCCAGAGGTTTCAAACTGGTGGCCCTCAGAGCCACACCTGAGCTGCAGACCTCCTTGGCCTGTCCGGTTTTGGATGGTCAACTTGAATGAGTCTCCAACGACTGACCATCAGGACAGCCCACGAAATAGCAGCGACTTCTCAGGACAACTCCTAAGGACTGGCAACCCCAGCCCACACCCTCCACTCTGTCCTGCATTTGGGTTCAGTAGGGCTCCTACCCCAATGCACACCTGTCCTGAGGAATGGCTGGGCCCACGGGCCTTAGGACAGGTCCCTACTGGCTTGGGTCTTGGTGGCCTTTATCTAAATCCATCATCAGCAGAGGGACCCTGATAGGTCCCTTATCTTTAGCTCTAGGGCTTTGCAAGGTAAGGAGGGACATGAATGCAAAAGGCTCAGGGAGACTGATTTTCATCTGAATCCATTTTGTCAGTCATGCAGGCATGCATCCACTCATTCATTTATCCACCCAACTCATCCACTCACTCATTTATTCACCCAACTCCTTCACTCACACACACATGCGTCCAGTCATTCATTTATCCACCCAACTCATTCCCTTATGCACACATGCACTCACTCACTCATTCATTCACCCAGCTCATTCACTTATGCACCCATGCACTCACTCATTCATTTATCCACCCAACTCATTCACTTATGCACACATGTATCCACTCATTCACTTATCCACCCAACTCATGCACACATGCATCCACTCATTCATTTATCCACCCAGCTCATTCACTTATGCACACATGCATCCACTCATTCATTCATCCACCCATTCACTGACCCATGCACCCATGCATTCACTCACTCTCTCACTCAAGCATATATGAACTAATTCATGCATTCAGCCACTCACTGGTGCCTCCGAGAGCCCCTGGCTCCTTGACTCACTCACGCACCAGTCCAGAGATTCATCCCTTGGTGTCTGCACTCACGACTTACTCTCCTAGCTCCTCCCTCACCGTGCATTTATTCTCTCATTCACTCGTTCATTCGTGCGGTGGGTCCCTCATCAAGCACTCAACTCATGAGCGGGACCTGCAAACATCCATTCCCAGGCTCCTGTGTGCGTCGAATCACTCATTCCCTCACGCAGCCTCTGGTCCACGCACTTACTTACTCCTACAGCCCTGCGCCCTTGCACGCAGGCCTGCATTACTCTTTCCTTCGCTCACCTGCCTTCAACCAGATCTCGGGCTGCAGGTCCGGAGCTGGGAGGTGTCCAGCGTGGCCTCTATGCGGACAGCGCCCTGGCCTTGCGCCCAGGCCCTTGAGGCCACTGCAAACATTTGCTTTCGGCCTGGCTGGTTAAAGGTTATAGATGGACAAACCTGGAAACCACGGGCTCTGGGATTCAGCGGGGAGGGGGCCGCCAGGGAGCAGGGGCGGAGCTCGGAAAGGCTGGCTGCCCAGGCCCCTCCGTGGGCTTCTCCCGGCAGGCGGCAGGAGCCGGGCAGCAGGCGGCGCGCGGGCGCAGCGGGCCGGGGCTGCGGGGCGGCGGAGACCCGCGCCCGCGGGGCTGGGCAGGGGCGGGACCGGGCTTCCGGGGAGCGGCCAATCGCCGGGCCCTGGCCGCAGGGCCTCCCAGCGGTAGCCACCGGCTGCCTGAGCCCAGTGGAGCTGCTTGGGGAGGGACTCAAGGGTCCGAGAGATAGAGGCTGCGGGAGCGCGCTGGAGGTGCTGGGGACACAGGGGTGCGGCGCGTGGAAGCCCCTGGGGCGCAGTTGGGGATCCGGGAACCAGGGCGCAGAGGAGGGGCGAGGTGAGGGGGGTAGGGAGGCGCAGAGGTGGACCTGAGTTGAAACAGGTAACCGCGTGCCATTGGGTCAGGGTGGGGCCACCGCCCCCAGGAGAGAAACGCAAGGGCGGGGCGCACCGGGTGGCGCGGGGCTCGGGAGCCTGGAGAAAGTGTGGGGCGCGGCGGGGGCGCTGATGACTCCGGGGCCGACAGGGGGTGAGGGGAGCGTGGCCGGGAGGCCGAGGCTGTCCCCGAGCGCAGAGGAAGAGGCGTGGGGCGCAGGGGTCATGGAGGTGGCCGGGGTTCAGCTGCGCCCAGGTGGCACGGAGCGAGCCGTGGGCAGAGGGCTGGAGCTGCAGCCACGGGTGTGTCCCGCAGGCCGGGAACTCAGCGAGGGTCCCCTGGAGACGACGCTTCTGCCAGGCCCGGCTGGAGGCCGGAGAGTCCCCCCAGCGCGCCCAGGCGCACGTCGGCCCGTCGGTGCCCAGGGCGCACGGAGCCTCGGACCATGCCGGGTGAGTGAGAGAGCGAAAGCCCCTTCCTTTCAGCCTCTCGGTTCCCGTTGGCACGCGTGAGGTTAGTCTGCGCTGGGGAGACCCTCGCTGTGCCCCCAGGATCTCCCCAACTCCCCCCACCCCCTATTTCCCATTGTCTGCTTCCCCGAAGTCTCCCAAAGTTGGAGATGCTGGAGGCGCCCGGTGGGGTTGGAGATTCGGCAGCTGGAAGGGGGCGGTTTACAGCGTGTTGGGGGCATTCAGATTTCATATTTTCCGTAAAAAGTAGTTCTGGGGCTCTAGGCGGTTTTGCTCAGTGGTTAGAGTCCGCCGGGGGGACTGAAGGGTCCCAGGTTCGAGTGAGGCCAAGGGAACGAACCCCGGTTGCAAGGCTCCATTTCCGGCCCGAGGAGCCAGGCAGAAGGCAATCAATGGATGTGTCTCTCTCACACTCATGTTCCTCTCTCTCTCTCTCCCTTCCCTCTGAAAAGCAATGGAAGAAAATATCCTTGGGGGACGATTTAAAATAAAAAAGTCGTTTTCTGGGGATTTCCAGGGGTGAGTTTCTTGGTCAAAGCATAGAAGTGTCTCAGATTCTTACTGATGGAAACAGATGGGAAGACGTTTTGGCCCCCAAAACTCTGGGAGGACAGTGCCTGGAGGTTCTCCTGAGTCGGGACCATGATGGTATTTAGTTAGTCCCATAAAAATCGGGGGCAGCAGGGCAGCAAGCTTGTGATGGGTGGGGGGTGGCTGGGTGTTTGTCAAAGTTTGGTCCCCAAGGCCTCAGATTCATTCCTCTGTGTCCGCCTTTGGGTTTGGTGGAGGGCAGATTTGGACAGTTGACTTCAGAGGCCTAGAATGGGCACGTGGACCCACAGGAATGATGTCGGCTCTGTTTGCATCCGTAAGACAACCCGGCTCTTGGGCCAGACCAGAGCTGGTCATTCACAAGCAACATTATTTTATTTATTTATTTTTGAATATTTTTTTAATTGATTTTTAGAGAGAGAGAGGAAGGGAGAGGGAAAGAGAGAGGTAGAAACATCAATGAGAGAGAATCGTTGATCAGCTGCCTCCTGCATGCCCCCCACTGGGGATGGAGCCCACAACCCGGGCAGGTGCCCTGACCGGGAATCGAACCTGTACCTCCTGGTTCATAGGTCGACACTCAACAGCTGAGCCATGCCAGCCAGGCCACAAGCAACATTAAAAAAAAATTATTTAAGACACTCAGTGCTTAGAGTGTCTCCCTGCACACAGAAGGGTCTCAGGTTTGATTCCCAGTCAAGAGCACTTACCTGGGTTTCTGGGTTTTAGGTAAGATCCTTTGCCTTGCTTGGGGCACATGCGAGAGGCAACCAATCGATGTGTCTCTCTCCCTTTGATGTTTCTCTCTCTCTCTCTTTCCCACTCCCTCCCTCCCTTTCACTTTCCCTAAAAACTAATGGAAATATATCTTCAGTTGAGGATTAACAACAAAAAGGGAAACCGTTGGGGCAGAGGGAGAAGGGCCGTCTTCCTGAGCGGTGGTGAGATCTCTCTCGGAGCAGAAGCAGAAAGGACTCCCTGTTCCACAGAGCGGCTTGGAGCTTGCTCTCCAGGGTGAAACACCAGGCTCCCCCGCAAAGCTTGAGGGGCCCATATAAATGGCAGCATTGAGCCCTGGACATTTGGACATGTCCCCATCAGCCCTGGAACCAGGCAGAAGCCCCGCTGTGGGTTCTCAGCTCTTTGCAGGAAACAAACACACCTTTCAGTGCAGGGCAGGCCGGCGAGAGGAGGAAGCTGCCCATGTTTTCTCAGGGGCCGGTTGGAAGATGGGTTGAGTGGCACACAGGCCAGACATAGACATAAACATTTCTCACAGGCTCCTTGTAAACCTTGTAGCCACCAAAATCTTCAGGCTGAGCTCAAAGTTGCGAGAATATAGTTGTTTTTTTGGGGGGGGAGGGTTAATCCTCACGCAAGGATATTTTTTCCATTTGATCTTTAGAGAGAGTGGAAGGAGGGGGGGCGAGGGAGAGAGAGAGAGAGGGAGAAACATTGATGTGAGAGAGACACATCGATTGGTTGCTTCCTGCACGTGCCCTAGTCAAACCTGCAACCCAGATAGGTGCCCTTGACTGGGAATCGAACCTTTGACACTTGGGTCCATGGGCTGATGCTCTAACGACTGAGCAATACCAGCCAGGGCGAAAGGCGGCCTTTGGATAACTGCGGATGTTGTTTGGGGCCACCCCAAAACTCCCTCACTGGTAGCTTCTTCCATGGGAGGCTGTAGCAATGAATTTGCATCCTCTGTTACATTAAGATCCACTGGTGTCACTTTGTAGTTAGATTGTGAGGGTTTGCAACATTGTATCCAACCTTCAGAGTGTGCCTTGGAGTCTCAGGGGTCGGCAGAGAGAGGGCTTTTTCCCATCGCTGGTGCTGTCTCATCATTCGATTTGTAAGATCGATAGTCTCTTTCCATCGTCAGCAAAGAGAAAGTCGAGTAGCTTTTTTTATGAGAAAAGTTGGGGGACTCCCTTCACCACTGAGTGCTGGGTGGATAGAGTCCTTCTGATATCTCGAGAAAAAGAATTTCCTGAGACTCGCACAGGAGAATGAATGATTTTTATTTGGGTGGAACTACCTCCCTGGGTTTCCAAAGTTCCATTTCCCTTATTCCAGTCCTGGAAGAGGTGCAGCTGGGGATTCAGCAGAGCTAGAAGCAAAGCCAGTGTCCAGAGCCGGGTCCAGTTCAGCACCAGGCTAGTTGCAGCCTATTGTGTGTGGGGTCCACAGGGGCATGAGCCACACAGGGGAATGCAGGGGAGCATTTGAAAGCCAAGAGTCAACCAAGAGAGTGAACTCCTTTATTTAGGGGATTGCGTATCCCAAATTTCTTGCCCTGACAGTGGCCATGCCCATTTTGGCCAATGCCCTGTTCCCAGGTGTCACTGACAGGCAAGTACCTTCCCTAGTCCCCCCTCAACTTTACTGGGCATGCGTCTATCTCCCCCCTGTCCAGTCCCTTCCCCCAGCGATCAGCAGGAAATAGACTGGTGGCTCCCTGGGGCGTGTAAAGCTGTAGCTTCCTGGCGAAGCTGCCGAAAGGCCTGTAATACTTGCCTTCCCTTTGCTCCTTTCCTGTTATCAATAACTAGCTAATTACAACAGGGTCAGTTTTATAAACCCCGCTCTGTATGTGTAGCCCTGTCCCTATACTCAGTAAATCAGGCACCCCCCTACCTGCCTGCACCCCTTCACTCTGATGTAGGTGATCTTTGACTCTCCCCATGCCTCAACCATCTGGGTTCCCCACAGACCTCTCTGGTGATCAGCCTCGCCTCCCTGCACAGGCCATGGTGATTCCTCCTGCTCCCCAATCTCTCGGCTCCCCCCTGCCTTAGATGTTGGTGTTTCTCATTGGGAAGCAGCTAACGTGTCCACACCCAGTGGGTCGGAAACATGAGGTGGTAGAAAATCGAATTGTTGTGATCTCTTCAGCGAGGGGAACCCACTTGGATGTCTCCTCACCTGTCCAACTCCTCGTGGCCAAACTACGCTCCTCACATTTCCCATCAGATGGTTACGTCGATTTTATGTATCTGTAAATACTACCTGTGTCCCTAGAAAGTAAACACGGTGTTGTTTTAAGCCAGTTAAAAAAAAAAAAGAGATGGCTAGATATTTAGATGATAGATACATGATAATAGATAGATATAGATAGATATAGATAGATGATAGATGATGATAGATAGATAGATAGATACATAGATAGATAGATGATGATAGATAGATAGATAGATGATAGATAGATAGATGATAGATAGATGATAGCTGATAGGTAGATAGATAGATAGATGATAGATAGATAGATAGATAGATAGATAGATAGATAGATAGATAGATAGATAGATAGAGATAGATAGATGATAGATAGATGATAGATAGACAGATGATAGGTAGATATCTTTTGAGGTGCAGATGGAGTTCTGAAGTTGCTCTCTGTTACACTCCACTCACCACGGAAATGCCAGGAATTCTCCTAACTTCTCAATTCAAGAAAAAAACAACCAACACACCCCACCCACCAACAACGTGTAGACAGGACCCTGTCAGGACAGGCTCCTTTGGGACTCTACCCCAGTGGAATGTGACAGTCCAGGCATCAGCCCCAGGGAAACAGACCTCGGAAACCCCCCTCGTGCTGTTATATTTAGCCCGACTGTGAGTCTTGCTCCCTCCCTCCCTCCCTCCCTCGCTCCCTCGCTCGCTCTCAGTGCTGCCCGGGCAGGGCTGGGGGCCTGGAGAGGGGCCGCTCTGGTCTGTGAGACCTGAGGGCTGCAGGCTGTGAATTTTAATTTCCTCCAACTGCACGGCAGCCCCACAAGGCACAGATTTCTTCAAGCCTTCGTCTTTATCCTGGCAACAAGCTCGGGGGGGGGGGGGGGGGGGGGAGCAAGGGAGCAAGAAATACATTGTTTAAAAGTCCCTGGGAAGGTTAAGGTCCTGAGTATGTACTCAGGCTTAAAATTGCTATAAAGTGTATCTGCTGTTTGAGTTTCTCCCTCTCACGTTGAGACAGTAACCGGAGAACTCTGGGTGAACGAAACAATGTATCTTCTTTCTCCCCTCTCCTCCGCTTCTTAGATCCTTGAGTTGAAGTCTTTTCAACAACTGGCTGGTGCAGAATTTAATGGGTCCGGGCCCCTCTTCACAGGGCACCATTCTTTTGAGTTGGGGGATGGGCATCTTGGTTGGAGCTCAGATAATCCCACTGCTACTGCAACTTTCGCTTTGTTTTTTCCTTCCCTGCCCTAAGATTCAGATATTTGGGGTGAAGTTCTAAGACTCGAATGCAAAATAAAAGAAGGGGCTGTAGCATCAGGAAATTTTTATTTTTATTTATTGATTGCTTTTAGAAAGAGAGAGGAAAGGAGGGGGGGAGAGAGAAACACCGATTTGTTGTTTCACTTATTTATGCATTCATCGGTCGCCTCATGGATGCAGTCCTAGGTTGATTCTTGTACGTGCCCTGACTGCTGATCGAACCCATAACCTTGGCATATTGGGACAGTGCTCCAACCAATTGAGCTACCCGGCCAAGGCCTAGGGAATTTTAATTGTTCTCTGGTTGACTTGGTCTCATGTTTACGGTTCCCTCACATTACCCCTGTGTGTGTGTGTGTGTGTGCTTAAATGAAAGTACGTAGCCCTGGCTGGTGTGACTCAGTTGGCTGAGAATCATTCCATACACTGAAGGGTTGTGGGTTCAATTCCTGGTCAGCGCACATACCCAGGTTGCGACCTATCAATGTTTCTCACATCAGTCTCTCCCTCTCCCTCTCCCTCTCCCTCTCCCTCTCCCTCTCCCTCTCCCTCTCCCTCTCCCTCTCCCTCTCCCTCTCCCTCTCCCTCTCCCTCTCCCTTCCTCTCTCTTCTAAAATCAGTAAAAAATACATCCTCAGGTGAGGGTTAAAAATAATAATAAAAAATAAAATAAAATAATAAAATTTAAAAATATAAATGAAACATAAATAAATAAAATACAATTTAAAAATAAAGTAAAATAATAAAATAAAATAAATGAAAATACACATATAAACGGTTACCAATGAACATTTTAGAATACTAACCAGTTACTCTACAAGAGTTTTGAAGCTTAAGAGGGGATGTGGGGTGACCACCAACCCTGCCATCCCATGAGACCCACCAGGAGCGTAACCGGTGTTTCTGTGCATATCCACAGTGTCTGACCAGGCGTTTGTGACCCTGGCCACCAACGACACCTACTGCCAGGGGGCCCTGGTCCTGGGGCAGTCGCTGAGGAACCACAGGGCGACCAGGAAGCTGGTGGTGTTAATCACTCCTGACGTGTCCAACCTGCTCAGGTAAGACTTGGAGACACACCTGTGCCCTCCTGGCCTCTCCTCGTGTGGAATCAAGGTTGTCCTTGGTACGCTGGATGGTTGTCCCAGGGAGTGATGGTCCCAGGTAGACGTAGCAGCAAGGGCTGTTTAGATTTAAAAAGGGGAGCTCTGGTCTTAAGGAGGTTCTTAGTGGGGGAAGCAGGAGAACCCAGCAGCCACTCCTGAGGGACTATCAGGTGACACAGCCCACTTCTTGTTTGGGGGGTAAATGTGCAGAAGAATGAAAATCCACATGGAGCTTGAAAACAGAACGTTCAAGTTAAGCTGGGATCATCATGCTCAAATTCAGAGGAAGAGCGTACTTGTGCAGAAAAGTTATTGCAGGAAATGGGAAAATGAAGCTGGAAAACATCCAAAGTGTGCTTTTCATAAAATTCAGGAAATTAGGGACTCGTTGAGAAAAAGTGAGAGGAGACAACAGACTGAGTGGAAAATGATCTAGGCATGCAAAACAGGAACAGAGTGGGATGGGGAAATGTATTGAGTACATAAGATTATTTAAAAAATTAAGCCTTTCACCCGGCCAGTGTGGCTCAGTGGCTGAGCGACGATCTATGAACCAGGAGGTCACTGGTTCGATTCCTAGTCAGGGCACATGCCCGGGTTGTGGGCTTGATTCCCAGTAGGGGGCATGCAGGAGGCAGCCGATCAATGACTCTCATCATTGATGTTTCTATCTCTCTCTTTGCCTCTCCCTTCCTCTCTCTCTGAAATCAATAAAGACACACACACACACACACACACACACACACATATATATATATATAAATGTAAACCTTTTTAGAGAAATTATTAAACAAAATAAGATCTGCAGATTACAGAATCAATGCTATGGGACATGGGAGATCCTGCCAGTATCAGAAAAGAAGACAAGGACCCTGTAAAACACAGATGTACCCAATGAGAAGCTCAAAGCCAGTAAAATCATCTCAACCAACAAAGATGCACTTGGAGAAAAACGTCCTGTTTTTCTTGTTTCTCAATAAACAAAGATGTATTTGGAGAAGTACCAGAGAAAATTGAGCATGAGAAAACCAAAAAAAAACCCAAACCAAGACATACATATATATGAGAATTTTCAATATCGCAATGGTAATGTTATCTCTAGGCTTCCAAGATAAGAGCAAGCTTGTCTGCAAAGAGGGGAAAAAAGAAATCCAACTTCTTCATATAATATTAAAGGTCAGAGAATAGTGATGAGAGAGAGTCATGAAGCCAGTTTTAGGACAAATGACTTTTATACCCAACCAAGTTGACCATTTCTTGGGAAAGCAACAGGTAGAGATTCTCAAGCTTGGAACTACTTAGGATGCTTGTTACTGAAAAAATTGTTGGACTTTTTAACAGGTCAAGAGGCAAGTAAAAATGTAATGTTAAGAGTCAGTAACATTTTTTTTTTTTTCAGTCTTTCGGTCCACTCAAAAATTAAAATATTTAGAAGCAACATGAGGGGATGCTAGAAAGAGTTCAGTGTTGCAGACTGAGCTTGTTGTGTAGGATATGCTGTGTTTTTCACCATCACTGGGAGGGTTTAGGAACGGTGCCCTATGGTATATTGAAATCAAAAGATGCATTTGAAGGAAATTTCCTCTGTTTCTTGTTTCTCCATAAACAAAGTTTACGCCGTACAAGTGTGGAAGCCGGGGGAATTTTGTTTTGCAGGGACACAAACTGAGACCCACAGGCTCATCACTTCAAACAGACTGTATTCATGAAGAGATTTAATTCTACTTGTAGGAATTTATTTTAGGGAAATGGGCCGTACTGAACCAGAGAGTTGAAGGACCAAAATTACAGTGCTATTTGTAGCAATGTAGAGTGGTATTTCTCTGGCCCTCACCCCATGATCTTTAAAGAACCAGGAGGATGCCATAAATTCCATAAATAATTAAGCAGGAAGCAGGGGGATGATATTGGTGATGGAGTGGTACTTTCTTAGAGATAAAGTTTCTTTCAACATTGTGTGATGAGAAATCACAGATACTATTATTACTTTGTGAAGACTTACCCGAGGATATTTTTTCCATTGATTTTTTTTTAGGGACAGTGCAAGAGAGCAGGGTGGGGTGAGAGAGAAACATTGATGATGTGAGAGACACATCGATTGGTTGCTTCCTGCACATGACCCAACGGGGGCCTAGGATTGGACCTGCAACGCAGGTACATGCCCTTGACTGGGAATCGAACCCACCATCCTTACTTAGGTCCATGAAGCAAAGCTCTAACCACTGAGGCAAACCAGCCAGGGTGAGAAATCACAAATAAATGTAGAGTACCACAAAAAGCTACTACTGAATATCAAAAGATAGACTCAGAAGCTCCAACAACTGTGTGATGATAAGAGTTTCGTAAAGAAAATAAAAGGCAGAGGGAATGAAGTAGAGGAAATAACCGACATTGAATTTCAACTCTGAGAAAGGATATTAGATTGAGCATTTTCCGTGATATTGAGCTGATGTCGCAAAGTTCTGGGGCAAAACCATCCTGAAAAGAGATGTCTGTGTTCAACCCAATTCATGTAATTCGAGAGCAAAATAAAGATGTTTCAGATATGCAGAAGCTCAAATATTTTGTTCCTCAAAGAACCTTTGAGGGGAAAAAAAAATTACCTGAAGGGATACTCAAGCAGGTTGAAATGTGAATCCAAGAAAGAACAAAGAGTTTTATACAAAGCACTGCTAAACAAATAAATGAATGCATCTGAAATAGAATCTAAGCAAACATAAGTAAATCGACGGAAGGGAAGCAGATTCCACTTTGATAAAAGCTAGAGTCTTGCTTTGGAGTCTCAAACTTGTATGCGACTAACAATGTGAGTCGCAAATACGAAAAGCAAACACTGGTAGACATGGCCGTGAACATCGGTTGGCTGCTACCTCCTCAGCCTTCGATCCTCACTGCCAGGCATTTTGCAAGGAGAGAGAGGTGCCTTCCTAACACCTAACCTGAATCAGTCTTTCTTAGGATATTTATTTTCCATTAATTTTTAGAGAGAAGGGGGGGAGGAGAAAGAAGGAGAGAGAGAAACATCGATGTGAGAGTGACACATTGATCGGTTGCTTCCCTCACACCCCTCATCCGGGTCCTGGGATCGACCTGCAACCCAGGTACATGCTCTTGATTGGGAATCGAACCTGGGACCCTCAGGTGCACAGGCCGACACTCTACCACTTAGCCACACCGGCCAGGGCAAGGGGTGTCCTGCTTAAGAGACCTATCTTCTGTTCGATGCTCTTCAGTTCTCCTGGTATTTGGTAAATGTCTCTTCTAGGGTCATCCTTTCAAGGATGTTCGATGAGGTCGTGGAGGTAAATCTGATAGACAGTGCGGACTATATCCACCTGGCCTTTCTCAAGAGACCTGAGCTCGGGGTCACCCTCACCAAGCTTCACTGCTGGACTCTCACCCATTACAGCAAGTGTGTCTTTCTGGATGCAGACACCCTGGTGAGTACAGCGGGATTGTGAGAACGAGGCGGCCCACATGTTGAGAAACCCGTGAGAGACCATCCTTCCCCATTCCTTCAGCAGGCTGCTACCTTTGGGTAGGTTCCCAGCAGGTAGCATGGATCTCTCATTCACATCAACATTTATTCTATCCAAAGATTGCCCTGGGTGGTGTGGCTCAGTGGTTATAAGAGTATTGGCCCATGCACCCAAGGGTCCCGGGTTCGATTCCCAGTCAAGGGTATGTACCTGGGTTGCAGGTTCAACCTCAGGCCCTGTACCCACCCCGACTGGGGATTGAACCCACAACCTAGCTATGTGCCCTGACCAGGAATCGAACCTGGAACTTTTTCATGTGTAGGATGATGCTCCATCCAACCCACCGAGCCACCTGGCCAGGGTTCTGTGCTATAGTTTTATACATCTGGCAATAGGTCTGTTAACACCAGCCTCATATCACAGATACATATGTACTATGTTGTGCTACAGTGTTTCAATGGCGATCACTTTGCAATGGCAACAATGTTACCACACAATAAGAATTTTCCAGGTCCCTGGGGCCATTGTCATATATTCAGTCCATTGTTGAGTAACATTGTTATGTGCACCTGACTGTACAAGTGTAAGAGAGAAAAAAAGTCTCTCAGAAAACTGGGCACAGGCTCGGCTGGTGTGGCTCAGTGGTTGAGCATTGACCTGTGAACCAGGAGGTCATGGTTCAATTCCTGGTCGGGGCACATGCCCGGGGTTGCCGGCTCGATCCCCAATAGGGAGCGTGCAGGAGGCAGCCGATCAATGACTCATCATTGATGTTTCTCTCTCTCTCTCTCTCTCTCCCTCTCCCTTTCTCTCTCTCTCTGAAATCAATAAAAATATATTAAAAAAAAAAAAATTGGGTGCAGGTTGCAATCCCCGAACACTCTTTGGCCCATCCTCAAGCCCCTCCTTCATTTCTCACCTGCGCACCGGAGGCCCCAGGTGAACGACTACAGGTTTCCGTGCCCTGCTCTTTCGCCAGGTGCTGTCCAACGTGGACGAGCTGTTTGACAGGAGCGAGTTGTCGGCAGCCCCGGATCCCGGCTGGCCTGATTGCTTCAACAGCGGGGTCTTTGTCTTCCAACCGTCGCTGGAGACCCACGGCCTCCTGCTGCAGCATGCCACCGACCACGGCAGCTTTGATGGTAGGTGATGGGACGTGGGAAATGTGTGGACCCATAGCCCTGCCCCGTGCCCATGTCTGCGACTGACGGCTTGACATCAGGGAGAGGCAGGGACCCAAGGATACGGCCAGCAGGTGGCAGGAAGAATGAACACGTCCTACTCTGTGGGCAAGAGACAGAGAGACCCATGGAAAATACCTCGTACAAGTAGAATGACTCCCAACCCTGATCCTACAGAGTGCGTAGGCCATCCTTTCTCTAAAGGGCCACGTGACACATTTTTTTTAAATTAAAAAAAATGTTTTTATTGATTTCAGAGAGAGGAAAGGAGAGGGAGAGAGAGGCCTTGATCGGCTGCCTCTTGCACGCCCCCTACTGGGCATCGAGCCTGCAACCTGGGCATGTGCCGTGACCGGGAATCGAACCTGTGACCTCCCCGAACCCTCAACCTACTGAGCCGCACTGGCCTGGCCAGAGAAAACATTTTTTTTAGCGATGTCTGTTGCAAATATTTAACTCTGCGTTTGTAGAGTGAAAGTAGTCGTTGACAAGACTCCACCCAATGCACCTGTGTCCCAATAAAACTTTATTTGTAAAAAAAGAAACGCAGACTTTAGTCGGCCAACCCCTGATGTAAAAAGGAAAGGAAGAATTAAATGGAGCCGACCCGGCGCCAAAAACGTGACTCAAAGGGCATTGAAGAGATGGAAAAAAATCGCTAGGGTGTTTATAATGTTAAAAAAATATATTCGATATCGATGAAGAATTGTGTCTGGGAAAGAAAGGGGGCCCTAAGGAAGCCGGCTGACTTGCTGCGGGGAAAAAAGTCGAAGTTTGAAGACTAGGCCGTTTTATTATGTGTGGTTTGGTTATCAGTGGAGAATTTTGGAGAGAATACGGGTTTTTAAAATTCATGGAATGGCATTAATGGTGTTTAGTTAATGGCATCAGTTAATAGGATTAAAGCTATGACCATAAACGGCGTTGATGAAAAGTAATGAATAGTATTACCACTAGGGGTAATTTATTAATCGCTGCTGGCGATTAATAAAAACAAACGGCGTCCTACTTGGAGACAACGACAACGTTTAACTTAGCAGGCAGAGAGGAGAGGTGCAGTCAGTGACCTTGAATGCCCTTCGAATGCCCATCGCACCCTCTCAGCACCTGGAGCCCCCCTTTCTTAGCTCCTCTGGGTGTCTGTTCACCGTTTTAGGGGCTGACCAAGGCCTGCTGAACAGTTTCTTCAGCAGCTGGCCCACAGCGGACATTCGGAAGCACTTGCCCTTCATCTACAACCTGAGCAGCAACACCGCCTACACCTACAGCCCCGCCTTCAGAAAGTGAGTGTCCCCCCCACCGGGTGCCCACATCACCAGGAGCAAGCTTCTCACTCAGAATCTACATCAGCTTTTCGGGAAACAACAAAAAATTAAGTCCCCCCCCCAATGGCTCATAATTATAAAATCATCCTTGGGGCAGTGGTTCCCAAAGTGTTGCCCAGGGAACTCCTGCTGGGGGAGGGGGCGTTCCCCGCAACACTTCCCAGGGTCTGCAAAGTCAAAAGAATTTTTTAAAAAAATAATAATAATTCTGAGATGGTATTTCCCTTTCTTTTTCACTCTCCGTTTTTCATAAGCATCCGGTGGGATTTTTACAGGAACTACAGGGAGTGATAAAGCAATGCACTGAATGGAGACAGGGTTTTTTTAAAAAAGAGCTTAAAACGGTCAATGTCAGCCTTTTTATAATTTTTTTTTGGAACACAGATATTCTAAAAATAATTTTAATATCTGTAATCTGCAATACGCATGAATGTTGTTAATATTATAAATTGATATTAACCTATAATGGGTTGATTGCTTTCCAGTGAATCGATAAATACAGTTTCTAACTCCCCAGTTTTAACTTTTTCCTGTAAATGCGTGTAGATAGAATTCACAAGAACAAAGCTTTTGGAGTCCCCAGTGGTTTTTAAGAAGGTCAAGAGGCCCGGGAACTGAAACGTTTGTGCTCTGTTACTGTACCCACATAGTTATAAACGAAAATTGAAAATCTGAAGACAAGTCTTCAGATTTCCAGAGCTTGCTTTTTTTCTTTTTTCTTTTTTAAATCTTCCCCCAAGGATATTTTTTCCCTTGCTTTTCAGAGAGAGAGGGAGAGAGAGATAGAAACATCAATGATGAGAGAGTCATGGATCGGCTGCCTCCGGCCCGCCCCCGACTGGGGATCGAGCCTGCAACCCAGGCATGTGCCCTGACCCGGAATTGAACCCTGACCTCCTGGTTCATAGGTCAATGCTCAACGGCTGAGCCATGCCTGGCCGGGATGATTATTTTTTAGATGCATGCATACATGCGTAAGTAAGTTTATAAATAAATGAATAAATATATATAGAAAGATCGACAGATAGATACTATATCTTTGCACAAAATAACTACAAGTCAAAGTGGTTGTGATTCCACAATTGTCAATACCCCACAAGACATCTCTTTGACGGGCCTCGTGGTTCTGGTTGCTTTCTGTGCGTGTCTGGACCCTTGCAAGCAGAAAAACTTCTCTGTGTTTTCTTCTCAGATTTGGCTCCAGTGCTAAGGTGGTCCACTTTTTGGGGTCCACCAAGCCTTGGAACTACAGGTATAATCCGCAGACCGGCTCGGTTTTGGAGGAAGGCTCTGGGATGGCCGCCCAGCACCAGGCGGCCTTTCTCAACCTCTGGTGGAGCATCTACCAGCGCAGCGTCCTGCCTCTCTACAGAAGCATCCGGGACGGGCAGGGCCATGCATCTCTGAGACACACAGTGAGTGGCGGGAATTCCCTTCGAATGAATGCAAGAGTTGAGAACAGACTGAATAATACTGTCCTAACTTGGCCCTGGCCGGTGTTGCTCAGTGGTTAGACCACCAGCCCCCCAGACCAATGGGTCTCAGGTTCTATTCCCACCCAAAGGACACGTGCCTGGGTTGCAAGTCCCATTCCCGGCTCTGATCGGGGCAACCAATCCATACGTGTCTCTCACATCAATATTTCTCTCTCACTCTCTCCCGCTCGCTCCTTTACTTCCACTCTCTCTAAAAATCAATACAAAAAAAATCCTCGGGTGACGATTAACAAATTAGTAATAGTAACATTGTAGCAACATCGCATGGTGGTAATAGTAATATTGTAGCAACTTTGCATGGCAGTAATAGTAATATTGTAGCAACTTTGCATGGTAGTAATAGTAATATTGTAGCAACTTTGCACGGCAGTAATAGTAATATTGTAGCAACTTTGCACGGTGACAGAGGGTTTCTAGACTTATGGTGGTCATCGCATTGAAATGTCACGTCACTATGCTGTACCCTGGAAGATAATATGATATTCTATGCCATCTATGCTTTAATTTACAAAATTTTATTTTTTATTTTTTTAAACATATCTTTATTGATTTCAGAGACAGGAAAGGAGGGGGGAGAGAGAGAGAGATAGAAACATCAATGATGAGAGAGTCATTGATCGGCTGCCTAGCCCGCAACCCGGGCATGTGCCCTGACCGGGAATCGAACCCGGATCTCCCGGATCCTAGGTCAATGCTCAACTGATGAGCCACACCCAGCCGGGCTAATTTACAAAATTTTAAGCAATGAACTAAGAGCTTGGCTGCTGTGGCTCAGCTGGTTGAGCACCATCCTGTCCACGAAACGGTCGCAGGTTCGATTCCCACTCAGGCCACATGCCTGGGTTGTGGGCTCGATCCCCAGTAGGGGGAGTGCAGGAGGCAGGCAATCGACAAGTATCGTCATTGATGCCTCTCTCTGTCTCTCTTCTTCTTTCTCTCTAAAAAAAAATCAGTAAAAGCCTATTAATAAAAATAAACCAAGAGTTGAGAGCAGAGATAAATGCTCCACCATCAACACCGAGCGTATTTCCATCAAATCTGCCCCCTTCCGTCTCCACATACTGGATTTCACACAGAAAGATAATAGACAGGTGACCTTTTTTTTTTTTCTTCTATTTTTTGGCTCAAAATAATGATTCTAATGAGCCAAAATGCTGCTTTAATGTAGCGGACCGATGCATAAATCATGCAAAAAAATTAAATTATTTAAATTAGCTTCATTCATCAGGGAAAGAGCCTCCTCATAGATAAACGGCTGAAGATGACTGATTCCTGCATCACTTGAAGAGACACGTCCCAGTTTCCATTGTCCACTGAAATTGCAACCCGGGAACGTTTCTGAGAAGGAGTTTTTAAAAAATTGTTGATTGACACCCATTTGGTTTTTTTTTGAAAGAAATACAATGATAACCCTGCAGGCATGACATCATGAAGTGTGTGCTGTCAATTTAACATGGAACACAAGCGCCTTGCAAAAGGCCTTTTGAAAATTAGGTTTTAGGGAAGTATTTCTGGATAATTTATATATATATTTATTGATTGATTCTTTTAGAGAGACAGGAAGGGAGAGGGAAGGTACAAACATCAATGATGAGAGTCATGGATCGGCTGCCTCCTGCACGCCCCCTGCTGGGCATCGAGCCCACAGCCCAGGCGTGTGCCCTGACCAGGAATCGAACCCGTGACCTCGGGCGTCATGGATTGATGCTCAACCACTGAGCCACACTGTCTGCGAGGCCCTTGATGATTTTTTAAAATCAGCACATTGACTGGTACCATGGAGTCGAGTATCAGGAAATACATGGCTTGGGAAATCTCAAACAATTCTTCTTTTAACGTTGACAATGCTGCTTTTTTAAATGTTGTTTTTTGTTTTTTTTTTTTAAAAAAAGCCTCTCTGATTCTTTTTGTTGTTGTTAATTGTCACTTAAGGGTATTTTTCCCATAGTTTTTTTTTTTTTTTTTTTTTAGAGAGAGTGGAAAGGAGGGAGGGGGAGAGACATGGAGGTGAGAGAGACCCATCGATGGGTTGCCTCCCGCACACACCCCGACTGGGCCGAGGATCGAACCTGCAAACCCAGGTACATGACCTTGACCGGGAATCAAACCTGTCACCCTTTGGGTGCATGGGCTTATTTTTATTTTATTATTTTATTTTATTTTATTTTATTATTTTATTTTATTTTATTTTATTATTTTATTTTGTTATTTTATTTTATTTTATTATTTTATTTTATTATTTTATTTTATTATTTTATTTTATTATTTTATTTTATTATTTTATTTTATTATTTTATTTTATTTTATTATTTTATTTTATTATTTTATTTTATTTTATTTTATTATTTTATTTTATTATTTTATTTTATTTTATTATTTTATTTTATTATTTTATTTTATTTTATTTTATTATTTTATTTTATTATTTTATTTTATTTTATTTTATTATTTTATTTTATTATTTTATTTTATTTTATTTTTTATTTTATTTTATTATTTTATATTTTATTTTATTTTATTATTTTATTTTATTTTATTATTATTTTATTTTATTTTATTTTATTTTATTTTATTTTATTTTATTATTTTATTTTAAGCACTGAAGCTCTAACCACTGAGCACACCGCCCAGGGCTGTGTCTCGGATCCTTTGACACGAGCGAGCGAGCAGCAGATTCGTGTCTGTGTTTCCCGCCGGCACGTGTCGGCCCGAGGTTGCTTGTGAACGAAAGCACGAGTTAGCATCTGGTGGGCGGGAGGAATGACCACGCCGGGAGCCCCGCGTGGGCCTCTAGGACCTGCGCTCCACGCGGCTGTGCTGGGTGGGCCTTCTCGCCACAGAGGCTGCAGCTGTGTCCAGGGCCACCGGTCACCCTGTCTGTCCTGGGGGTTCCCTGTGCGGTCAGCCGGGGGTGGGGTGTGTCCCGCTCCGGGCATGGCCTGCTCAGGATGTTTATAAATTATGCATATGCCCTGGCTCTGCGGTTAGAGCTTCCGAAGGTGAGCTGAAGGTCCCGGGTTCGATTCCAACCAAGAAAACATACCTCAGTTGCAGGCTCCATCCCTGCCCCGGTTGGGGTGCGTGTGAGAGGCCGGCAACCCATCGACGTGTCTCTCTCACGTCGATGTTTCTCTCTCTCTGTCCGAAAAACCCTGGAAAAAAACATCCTAACGCGAGAATTAAAAACTGATAATATGAGTAAGTGTTGCTTAGATTCTTGGGGTCCCTTTCGCAAGCGCCTGGGGCATTCGTCGGCGAGCTTGTGTTGGGTAAATACGGACGGTTGGGGGAATCGCTGGGCACCCAGAGGACGGGATGGGCCTTGGGCCTCGGAGGGCGGCTGGAGAGTTGGAAAGACAGGTGCAGGAAAGCTCCCTAAGCCTGTCCTTTGTTTTGCGCAGGTTTGTCTCGGTGGCCCTGAGGTGCCGCCTGCAAATTCAGCACCTCACGCCCAGGAGCAGAGTGCAAATCCGGCAGCCAGGCCCGCTGACGAGCCTTTGGAGCCGACAGGGGTACTGAGTGACACCCCGCCGTCACCTGAAAGCGGCCACTCGGGACACGTAAGTACCTGCAGTGCTTACAGGTGGGGTGGAAAATCAGACGGCGGGTCCCCCCCGCGGGAGAGGCCAGAGAGGCTGCTTCCTGGGGTCCTGGGCTCCTGGAGCAGCGGGGCCCGTCTTTGGTGCGCCCTGGCATTAGGGGTCCTGAATTTATACAGATCATGGTGCAATTAAACGTCGTGGTAGAGCCCGGCCGGCGTGGCTGTGTTTTAAGGCAACGAGTGTATATCAACCACCTAAGGATAGGTGTACGGTGTGACCTCGATATTGGGGGAGCCTCAGAGCTTTGAAGCTTTGCCCCCCCCCCGCCACCCAGGGGCCAAGCGACGTGACCCTGTATCCTCAGAGGTCTCGCCAAACCCCCCGACTCGCATGAGACTTGCTCAGATGAAGGCTCACCGGTCATTTCTGCTGGGGCCGCCGAATTCTGTCCCCCGAGAAGAAAAGGTGCATGTTGTTTGCAAAACCAACAGAAAACGTCCGGCGAGCCTGCTGCCTCCTGAGCCCCAATTTCGGAGCGAACGCGTCGCGTGGCTGAATGCCTGGCGTTGGAGGATGTCTCATTTTAAACTTAGAGTTGTTCCGATCTCGTAGCCAGGGATGGATTTGGGGGCCGGGTGGAAGGAAAGTCACTTTTTTTTTTTCTTTTTTTTTTCTGGGTATTTGACATACATTTTGGGGGAGCTGCTGCTTGTTGATTGCAAACAGCCGTGGTTTAAATTTTGGTAAATGTCTCTGCGGAAGGCATCATACGGGAGGGACCGGTTATGTCCAGGCAGCTTCAGGCGTCGATAACATAAGAGTTCTGATGTCACACTGTTATCACCGGTGGAGGCGGGGTTCTCGGGGTGCAGCTGGAAGCAGCATTTCCGGAGGCCCCCACGGGCGGGTGAGATGTGGTAGAGAGGCTTTATTGGCCTGGAATGACATCCCTCGGTCCCGTCCTGGGAGAGGTGCAGCTGGGGGTTCTGCAGAACTAGAAGCAAAGCCAGTGTCCAGAGTGTCCATTTGCGGCCAAGTCCAGTCCAGCATCAGGCTCGTTCCAATGCATCAGTCCCGTGTGTGGGGGGTCTGCACGGCCTTTAGCCACATGGGAGAATTCAGGGGAGCAGGACCGTGAGAGCCCCCAAAGCCAGGAGTTAACCAAGAGAAACCAAGAGCGTGAACTCTCTTGTTTAGGGGGTTAATGATCGCAAATTTCTCGCCCTTGCAGGGGCCACACCTGTTTTGGCCAATGACCTGTTCCTAGGTGTGACTGGCTGCTGGGGGTGACCTAGTCCCCCCCCCAACTTTCCTGGGCATGCGTCTGTCTTCCGTCTGTTGGGCCCCTGGGGAGCGTAAAGTTGGTATCTTCCTAGATGCCAGGCCGGTAATATCGGCCTTCCCTTTGCTCCTGTCCTGTTCGTAATAATTAGTTCATTGCAGCGGGACCAACGCCCGCCCAGACGGGTTGAAAAGCCCCTCAGGTTTGGACAGTGAACACGGAGCGGGTAGAAAATGAAGTCTTTCCCTCGATTTTCATTGCTCCTGATATATCCTGAGCTCTGTAAGTGGAATGCCTCCCGGGAGTTAAATATAGGGCCTGAGCCAGCGCCAGGAATTTGAGGAATCTGCCCCGAAGCTCTCGTGTTATGTATAAAACTGCTCAGCCGAGGAGCCAGGGCTGTAAGGAGATTGAACGACGAAGGATCTCCTACCCTTTGGGGCAGTGGGGAGGGACCTGGAGAGTATTATGCTCAGTGAAATAGGCCCGTCAGAGAAAGAAAAAGCATCCCAGGGTCTCACGTGTATGTGGAATCTGATGAACATAATAAATTGACAAACACGATCGATCCAGAGACATGGAAGCATGGAGCAGACGGAGGGATTTCAAAGGGAAGGGGGTTGGGGAAGAGATGAACCTAAGAATTTAGATGTGTAGACGCATAATCCACGGACACAGGCAATCATGTGGGGAAGGCCCGGGGGTGGGAACCAGAGGATGGCGGACATGGGGGTAAAAAGCAGGGGGAAATATCTACAATCCTCTCAGCAATAAAGATTTTTTTTTTTTAAAAAAAACATATCTTTATTGATTTCAGAGAGAGGAAAGGAGAGGGAGAGAGAGGCAGAAACATCAATGATGAGAGTCATCGATCAAGCCCACAGCCGGGCATGTGCCCTGACCGGGAATCGAACCCCGATCGCCTGGATCCCAGGTCGACGCTCAACCGCTGAGCCACACCCGGCCGGGCAATAAAGATTTTTTTTTTTAAAAAAAAGAAAGAAAAATCAGAGTGACTGAGGCCAGACCAAAGAGAACACATGAGCCCAGCCGGTGTGGTTCAGTGGTTGATCGGAGAACCAAGAGGTCGCCGGTTCGATTCCTGGTCAGGGCCCAGGCCCTCGATCCCCAGGAGGCGGCCGATCCATGACTCTCTCATCATCGATGTTTCTGTCTCTCTCTCTCAAATCAATAAAAACATATTTGATAAAAGAAACGACATGAAACGTTTCGAGGACCATTAGATTCCGTAAGCGCCACTCAGAAAGCTCTTTGCGACGCAGATAGAACTTCGGTAGCTCTTCAGCTTTCAGAGTAAGAGGGAAACATTCGGGCGCCTGTCGTTCAGTGAAACTCACACGGGAGAAGGCTCAGGGGCTTCGGACTTGGGGCGTGAAAGGTTGAGTTAGGACAGAAGAGGGGGATACGGGCTTGAGGATCGGAGGGGAGGGAGGTGAGACTCAGCTGAGCCCACTGCTTTGGGCCCAAGTGGACGTCCTCTGGGTCTCAGAAGCTCTCCAGGGGGGGCGGAGTCCTTTGGGGGCTTTGTTTGCAAAACAAATAGTATTAAATGAGGTAATAGACCCCCGCCCCCCCTTATGGAGCTGGGAAATGGTCAGCCCTGGGGGAAAGGCGGGAGGTGAAACAAAGCCATTTAAATAAGTGAATAGAGACGCCAGCCCTCAACCGAGATATTTAAAACCTCGGTGGAATGAACAGAACATAAATAAAAAGCACTTGGGAGCACCTGCTTCTCAGGTCCTTCCACCAGGACCACCTTGGCAACCTGTGCATATCGGGTTAGGGCGACTGACATTTTTTTTTAAAAAAAAACAACCTCTACTGTTTGGAGATTTTATGATGAGCTTGAGTCTCTAAAAGCGATGAGGGTCCCAAGGCTTTTACAGGACGTACCTGTGATATATTTTATTATTTCAACCCTGGGGCGTCTCTGGAATTAATTACGCAATGACACTGCCACCTACTGGCCATTTCTTGAATTTTCCACTTTATTTGAAAAAATTTTTTTAACCCAGTGGGGGAGGGGCAATGTTCATGGTGTGTCTTTGTTTGTTTGTTTGTTTGTTTGTTTGTTTTAAGTTATTGGTTTTTGTTGTTCTTGGCACTGAATTTCACCCATAATCACTTTGGGGGGGCTGTCCAGTTTTTATAGCAAATTGATTTCGGCCTCTTAATGTACTCCTTTCCCTCTGCCCCAGGACCTTTGCACGTGCCGGCTCGTGTTTGCTCAATGTGTTCTTTTTCTCACCTCGGCTCCGGTCGTACTCCAGTCTGCTCCTCCTCAGATTTCATGTCAGGTGTTACTCCTCCGGGAGCCCTTTCCCCTTCGTGACGAGCTCGATCCGACCTTGACAAAGCTGCTCTTGGTTCCCCAGAGTTTTTCCTTCCTGGCATTTCTCATGGCTTGTCATCGTAGAGTCGGACAGTGAGGTGGGCTCAGGGCCGTGTAGATCATGCCTCAGTCTTTAGACCTAGCTCACCATGACGATCCATCGAATGCATAACTCCATGCCTCAGTTAATATAAGAATGAACTGGGCCGTCTTCAAAATGGGAATGCTAGGATCAGAGATTTGGGAGCTGGGGACAACCGGCCCGTCTCCACCTCAAGTCAACTCACTGGAAATATTTCTGAGATCATGTCCCGGGAATGTGCATTCCCAAGATTGAGACTCAGGTCTGCCTGGATGGGCCGAAGAGCCTGGGTGGGTGTCCGCCCCACCCCACCCCCACGATTTCTGCACCATGTTTGCCGTGAGGAGGGACAAACAACCCACATTCTCTGGTCTCTGTGGCTGATACCCATTAAGTTCCTCACTAGATCTTTTGGACGTTTCTGGACTCCAGCCTGTGGGCACAGGCTTGCGAGTAACCTTGACTCCTCCATCAGGGTGGGCTACCTGCTGCAACAAACATCCTCACATAAGTAAAACTCAATGACTTGCTTATGTCACAATTGGCCAAGTGGTAATGCTGTGTTTTGCCCTGGACGGTGTGTCTAAGTGGTTAGAGCATCGGCTTGTGCAGCAAGAGGTCGGGGGTTCGATTTCTGCTCAAGGGCACGTACCTGAGTTGCAGATTCAATTCTCGGCTGGGTTGGGGCACGTGGAGGAGGCAACCCATCGATGTGTCTCTTTCACATCAATGTTTCTCTCTCTTTCTCTCTCTCCCTTCCACTCTCTCTAAAAATCAGTGGAAAAAAATATCCTGAGGTGATGATTTAGCAGCAACAACATGAAAAGTATGTTCTGCTCCATGTAGTCATTCAGGGATCCAGGATCGTCCCGAGGTCCTGGTCCATCTTCTTGGAGATCAGCCCTTCTCAACCGTGGCTCCTTGAGAGAGAATTAGGCTCTTGTGCTAAAGCCAGTCTTTGGACATAATCTAGTGTTTCCTGCACATCTGGGAAGGTCTTAGCTGTGCATCATCTTTGGGAGCATTGAGAAAAATAGTCACGGGAATCGTTTCTCGTACGGTATCATTTTCTTGTGTTGAAATAGGTTGGGGAGACCTTGCTTCTCACATGACTTGTGGGGAGTTAGGGTAGCAAGAGTCCAACCTGACTCACATCCTATCTCCTCAATGCCATGGGTGAGACTCAGTCGCGCCCCCTTGTAGATGCAGGGACATCAGGACATGGAGATGGGTGTGAGCCCCAGATTAGGAGGCAGACAGAGGCATTGACGATCACGGCACTCTCTGCCCCGGACCTCATCCTCGACAAGTGACGTTTCCATCCTGGACGCAGAAAAAAATTAGTGGGGTGTTTTCCATTAAGCTGCATTCATTCGCGTGAAGGTGCCTGCTAACCTGCTTCTGTTTTGTTTTTATAACAGATGATAGGTTGGCCTGAAATTGAGACTTCTGTTGGAGTGGCGTATGACCCAGTGTCGCCAGCTTTGCCCCAATTCGCAGACTCCACAGGGACCCGAACCACCTCAGTACAGGTCATTTAAACACTTAAACACAGCCGTGTCTATCGGCAGCCAGGGTCAGGTTTGCGTGTCTGTGTCCACGGGCTATCCAGGAAAATGCCCCATTTTTTGTTTTGTTTTTTAAAATAATTGCTATGTTTTTTAAAATTGATTTTTAGAGAGAGAAGAAGGGAGAGGGAGAGAGAGAAACATTGATGAGAGAGAGTTATTGATCAGCTGCCTCCTGCACGCCCCCTACTGGGGATCCAGCCCACAACCCCGGGCATGTGCCCTGATTGGGAATCGGAACTAGGGACCTCCTGGTTCATGAGTGGATGTTGAACCACGGAGCAAAACTAGCCAGGTGCCCCCTGTCTTTTGTAATCACAACCTTTCTCAACGGTTTCCCCACAGAGCCAACATGGTATTGGGTTTGGTCTATATATTATCCAGGTGGAGAAGGTACCTGGGTATCTATTCAGATGTCACCTTTCACTATTATTAGGTTTCTGTTAGCCTTTGGATCATTTTCTTTTATCTGTGTTGGGAAAAATTAGAGAAAAAAACAAAAAACCCACACAACATAAATATGACATATATGTCTCCCTTAATTAAGAAAAAAAAAAATCAGTATGATTGTATGACTCCTGAGCTATCTTTAACAACAGCACTTAAGAAGAATGTGTTTCTCTTTTTTTTGTTTTCTAAATTTACCTTCCTGAATCCGGGCTTCTGGTCCTGCGTGTCATCAGAAGATTGAACCCAGATAGAGTCTTCTTTTTATTATTATTATTATTATTATTATTATTATTTTAAATTAAATTAAATATTTTCCATCACCATTTATCCCCTCTATGAGCTCTTCCATGTCCATCCACCCCCACAATCACCATGCTGTTGACCATGTCCATGAGTTCTCTCTCTCTCTCTTTTTTTTTTTTTTTGCATTTTTTGGCTCAATCCCTGCATCCCCCCAACTCCAGCTGTCTGCCTGATGTCTATCTATGAGTTTCCAGACAGACTCTTCTTACTAAAATGATTCGCAGGCCCTCGTCTACAGAAGATTCAACGCAGATAGAGTTTCTTACTCTCCCTGGGAGACTTATCTTCGTAAAACCTTCCGTAGGTGTTTGCTCTCAGCGAACAGAATCCCTCTCTGAAAAGTTAACATGGAGCCCAGCAGGCATGGCTCAGCAGTTGAGCATCGACCCAGGAGATCGCGGTTCGATTCCTGGTCAGGGCACATGCCCGGGTTGTGGGCTCCATCCCCAGCCGGGGGCGTGCGGGAGACAGCCGATCAATGACTCTCTCATTATTGATATTTCTCTCTCTCTCCCCCTCTCCCTTCCTCTCTCTGAAATCAATAAAAAACATATTTTTAAAAACAAAGTTACCATTGATCCATCGTATAAAAACTTGTAGCATCTCATCTTACATAAGAAACCCTCAGGGAAAAGCTAGGATCAGAAACGGCCATCTGGTATACCCGTTCGTTTTAATTTTCACCAGCAGGAAAGAGTTGTGTGTCATTTTGGTTAAGACTAACCACGGATGGTTATGTTTCTAGCAGCCAGCGGATCATGCAGGAGGTGGCCCTTCCGAGGAATCCATGGAACTAAGCCAGGATCCCCCCGTCAATGTCACCAGGGACCCCAGCCCTCAGGATGCGTTGGAGGTGGTATCCCAGCCATTGCTTGCTCGCTGCTCCTGCTGGGTGCCGTTTGCCATCACCGGGGCTCTTTGCATGCACGAACCTGCTGTTACTTCGATTTCCGGCCTCACTTGGTTGAAATAGAGTCTCCCTGCCTCTCCTGGCACCTTCGATCCATCTGTCTTCTCTCCAGCCTGGATGCTTGGTCCCCTCGCTCTTGCCTGTCCTGAATAATCATACCCTTTCTCTCTTTCAAAGCTGTTTTGCAAAAGTTAATTGGCGTTGGGGAGCTATGCTCTGTTTTGCGATAGAGAGAGCACGGAAACCAATGCCCGGCGACCCGTTGTATAAAATCATTCGTGCCGGGAAAAGTGTACTGACCCCCGGTCAGAACCTTGTATGACCGTCCCCTGAGGATAATACGGAAAAGAATCCACTGCCTAAAAAAAAAAAAAAAAAAAAAAAAATCTTGGAAAAATTAGGACTAAGATTTTGGTAACAGATGGGAAATTGAATAAGTGATGTGTTCATAGCAACATTAGTTTGCCCGACTTGGTCCCAGATTGTCCTTTCAATTCTTTAGCAAGTAGTTGATTCCTTAAATATTAATAGAATTTGGGGGTGAATCTTTTGACCCACACCGAGCACGCAACGATTTCGTCTTGAGAGAACCAATGAAAGATGCCGTCTCCATGACCCTTCCTCATACAGATGATCTCGTCTTAATCATCACGCTCTCTGTGGGTGCATTGAATGAAAGTGTTTGATAATGTTTTTTGTTTTTTGATAATGTTTTTTGTCTTTGTTAGATCCTAACAAAGATCTAATTGCCCAAGTTGGTCTTTAAATAATAGGAAATATAGTTTTCTAGTTGGGCGTTGGACTTAGGATGAAAGTTTGTACTGAACGTGTAGGTGTCTTGGTGTAGTCAAGCTGCTATAACAAAAATTGCCATAGCCCAGGGGCTTATAAAGAATAGATGTTTATTTCGTGCAGCTCGAGGCTAGAAGTCCAAGATCAGGGCATGAGCAGATTTGGTGCCTCGTGAGGGCATCTTTCCGATTCACCGATGGTGTCCTCTCACTGGGACCTCACGTAGTGGAAGGGATGAGAGAGCGTTGTGGGGGTCTCTTTTATAAGGACCCTGATCCCATTATGAGGGTTCCACCCTCATGACCTAATCACCTTCCAAAGGTCCCACCTCCTTATATCCTCACCTTGGGGGTTAGGTCTCAACCCAAGAGTTTAGGAGAAGACACGAGCCTTCTCTCTGTAGCAACATCTATTTGGAGTTGGACCTATTACATAATAAAGAATTTAGTCTTGGCCGGTGGTTAGAGCATCCGCCGGTGGACTGAGGGGTTATGGGTTCGATTGTTGGTCAAGGGCATGTACCTGGGTTGCGGGTTCGATCCCGGGTACGTGTGGGTGGCAACCGATCAATGTGTCTCTCACATTGATGTTTCATATCAATATAGGTGTCTGTGTGTAAAATGGTTTGGTGGCTAGACATGAAAACAATTCTTTTATTTAATTGAATTTATTGGGGTGACATTGGTTAATATAATTATATAGGTTTCAGGGGTACAATTCTATAATGCATCATCTATATATTATATTGTGTGTTCACCACCCCAAGTCAAGTCTCCTTCCGAGTCTCCTTCCATCACCATTGATCCCCCCTTTACCCTCTCCTACCTCCCCCACCCTCTTTCCCTCTGGTCATCACCATACTGTTGTTTGTGTCTATGAGATTTTTTTTTTCTTAATCCCTTCACCCTCTCACCCAGCTCCCAACCCCCTTCCCTCTGACAGCTGTCGGTCTGCTCCCTAAATCCATGAGTCTGTCTCCACTTTGAAAACAATGCTTAAGAAAAAGTGAACATATGTGCAATTATATTTTATAACATTGCAAAATACTTAGGTAAAAGACATCTTATAATAATATTATATAGAGCCCTGGCCGGTGTGGCTCAGTGGCTGAACACTGTCCCAGGCACCAGGAGGGTCTGTTCAGTTCCCAGTCGGGGCACATGCTGGGGTTGTGGGCTCCATCCCCAGTAGGGGGCATGCAGGAGGCAGCCGATTGATGTTTCTCCCTCATTGATGTTTCTCTCTCTCTCCCCCTCTCTCCCTCTGTCCCTAAAATCAACAAAAACATCTTTTTGGAAAAAGAATATTATCCCCAGTAGGGGGAGTGCAGGAGGCAGCTGATCAATGACTCTCATCATTGATGTTTCTCTCTCTCTCCCTCTCTCTTCCTCTCTCTGAAATCAATAAAAACATATTTTTAAAAAATTAAAAAACAACAACAACCAAAAGCCATCTCCCGTTGACGTGTCTTCCCCAGGTGGACCTGGCCATCTCCATTTCCGAGATTTCCATTGAAGAAAAGGTCAAGGAACTGAGTCCCGAGGAAGAAAGGCGGAAGTGGGAGGAGGGCCACATCGACTACATGGGGAAGGACGCGTTTGCCCGCATTCAGGAGAAGTTGGACCGGTTTCTGCAGTAACCCCGGGCGGTTGTGCGGTGTGGAGTGTGATTCCACCATTTTTCGTTGTGTGGATGTGTCCTCCAGGCCTTCCAAAGGCTGTTTAACTATGTGCCTCTATTTATGGTTATTTATGGTTGACCAACTTGAGTGCCTCACAAAAATAACATAGACCATGAAAAAGCCAGCTTGAAGCCCCCTGCTGATCTGAGCTCCCCACCCCTTCTCGGCTTCCTTGCGAGGTCAGGTGGACTTCTTACCTTGCCAGCAAAAGCAGCAGGTAGACCTCTGACAATGGTCTTCCCAGAGGAGCTTTGGAGTGCTGCCCTGGAAGGTGCTACTGTGTCTATCCCGTGTGGGGTTTAACATCACCACAGGTTGTCTCCTGTCCCTAAGCAAATAACAGTAGTAATGTGAATTTAGTGCCTCGGGAACCCTCAACTATGAACATCTTTGTTTTCAGGACTCAGTAAATGTTCAGACATCTTGAGTGTGCGTCTCGTAGACCTTGCAAAGCATATCTGAGAAAGACCACGGCTGCCGTTTCTGTTGTATAAAACCCAACAGGACTTTGGAAGGCCATGGACAGTTGCCCGATTTGGGAAATGCCACAGATATTTGGAAGAAAGATGCTAGATGACTTGGGAGGAGTAACCAATTTCAGAACTGGTTTACCATCCATCCATCCATTCACTCAACTATCCATCCATCCATCCATCCATCCATCCATCCATCCATCCATCCATCCATCCATCATCTATCCAACCATCCATCCAACCATTAATCCATCTGTCCATCTAACCATTAATCTACCCACCCACCCATCCACCATTATCCATCCATCATCCAACCATTCATGCAACTATCCATCCATCCATCCATCCATCCATCCATCCATCCATCCATCCATCCATCCATCCATCCCCACCTACCCATCCATCATTTATCCAACCATTCATGCAACTATCCATCCATCCATCCATCCATCCATCCATCCATCCATCCATCCATCCATTCATCTAACCATTAATCTACCCACCCACCCACCCACCATTATCCATCCATCCATCATCCAACCATTCATGCAATCATCCATCCATCCATCCATCCATCCGTCCCCACCTATCTATCCATCATTTATCCAACTATTCATGCAACTATTCATCCATCCATTCACCCATCCACTGATGCAAGGGTTTACTCCATGTGATGTCTGGTGATGACTCACTCATGATAACAGCATCTGGAGAGGCTATTCGGAGGCAAATTCATGTGCAGCCCTTTACGCTCCAGTGCTCTTTGCTGGGTCTCGCTACCTCACTTCCAAATAATGTATCGAGTCGCCGTGCTCTTCCAGCCATTTAAACTCAGCTCTTTGTGGAGAATTCTCAGTTTTATGAGACTGGACACTTTCTTCCTCAAGGAAACCTCATTCTCAGAAGTACCCTAATTTTGTGAATTTGTGCAGTATGTTGGAGCATCTCACTGCGTTACTGTTCCATGCCCACTGTAATTATAATTATAAACGAACGTCACTGTATGAAACAGAAGGAATGATATTTTTTAAATGTTTGAATCATTTATTCATCATGTATGTGCTATTGAAAATCACAGGTTAATTAGACACAGGTTTGGAAGCAGGTCAGAGGGTTATGTTAAAATTCAGTGGGTGAGTTTGGACACTTTTTTTTTTTTAATAAGTTTTTTATTGATTTTTAGAGAGTGAGGAGAGAGATAGAAACATCAATAATGAAATGAGAGTTACTGATCGGCTGCCTCCTGCACGCCCCCTACTGGGGATCAAGCCCAAAACCTGGGTATGTGCCCTAACTGGGAATCAAACTGGTGACCTCTTGGTGCATGGGTCGATGCTCAACCACTGAGCCACACTGGCTGGGCTGTTTGGACACGTTTTCATCTGAAGCAATTAAGCTTGGCTAAGGGATTCTGGGTGAGTCGTTAGTTGTATTAGCTTGTGCAAGATGTGAGTTATAAAGGGGCTGTTTCTCTCTATGGGTGCTTAATGATCTGATCTTAGTTGCTGTGACACATGGGATACTCCAGGGGTTCATTGAAAATAGCCTTAAGTGGGTTGGGCGGGGTAGTGATCAACCGTCAGAATAATGCCATACATTTGCTCCAGGGTAAGAATGAAGGTGCTCTGTGCTATGGTGTTTGGGTATGAAAAACAGAATCCTGAGCCAGGTGTGCTTGCAACAGAAGTGGTCCAAGTGAGGAATGTTTGAGTCTGGCTCAGCTTCCCTGGAGAGAATTCGTGTTTATAGGTAGCAGTTCTCTGGCTTACGGAGTATGTTCAACAGGGATGTCTGTTTTGCAGTCTGGTGTTGGGTGGAAGCTAACGTATTCAATTAAAATTTTACAACAGCATTGTGGTCTCCCTTCTGGTGTGTATGTCTGTGTGCATTCTGAGCAATCAGCATAATGGTTTCTATTTAAGAGAGCGAAGGAATGTGGCTGCCTGCCTTTGTTCTGTAGTAAATTTAAATTACCAAGTGGGTTTTTCAAAATGGCGGGTAACAGTGTAGTGCATAGATCTAGGGAAGCTGTCCTTTTCCTTGCATTGAGCTCATCCATCCATACATCCATCCATTTATCCACCCATCCACCCACCCATCTACCAACCCACTCATCCATCCATCCATCATCCATCCATCCATCCATCCATCCATCCATCCATCCATCCATCCATCCATCATCTGTCCGTCCATCCATCCATCATCCATCCATCCATCCATCCATCCATCCATCCATCCATCCATCCATCCATCCACCCACTCATCTATCCATCCACCAACCCACTCATCCATCCATCCATCCATCCATCCATCCATCCATCCATCCATCCATCATTTATCCACCCACCCACCCATCTATCCATCCATCCACCCACATATCCATCCACATATCCATCCATCCATCCATCCATCCATCCATCCATCCATCCATCCATCCATCCATCCATCCACCCATCTATCCATCCATCCACCCACATATCCATCCACATATCCATCCATCCATCCATCCATCCATCCATCCATCCATCCATCCATCCCATGGTATTGAGTTCTCTCTTTATGGCAGGCATTGTGACATGTTCTACAACAGCACATGAGACACCCAAGACCATTTGGACAACTTCTGAATAACATCCGTGTAGGAGGTATGACACTGTTCTGAATAACATCAGAGCCAGAATCTGTACAGCATAACGCCAGGACCACAGAATCATACAAGTTCAGTCCCCGAGAGATGTGATTTGACCTATACATACTCTAACATTTTGGAACGTAGAAAGGATTTTAAAAAACACATTTTTGTAGAAATATTTCATTCTTTTGGGGCAGAGAGAAGAAGCATTGGGAGGAAAAGCATTTCTAGGTGTACTGACTTGGCCAAGTGGATTAAGATTTAGGCCTTGTGCAAGGGTCATTTTGTCCTGTTTTAACATCCAGAGGTTTGAGGCATCAGGCGTGCAAGGCAGTTCCTCTGGAATGGCAGCTCTGGCTCTGTTTTAATGGGGCTCTGTTTCCTGTGTTTTTTATAATTCCTTCATGCTCATGTATTTTGCTCTTTAGATTCCTTCTTTCTCGTGGGTGAATGAACAATATTTCATTGCATACATCCACACAGGGTGCCCCCCCAAAACATGTATACACACTTGAACAGCTGAGAGCTCAGTTTTGAAGATGAAATGTATTTTAATAAACACTGCCTTTATAATTATTCAAAGTGTGTGTATATATCTTTATTCATGGACCTTTAGTTTGTTTCCATGTCTTGGCTGTTGTAAATAATCCTTCTGTGAGCGTGGGGGTGCAGGTAATCTGTTTCAGACCCTGTTTTTACATAAATACCCAGAAGCGGCCCAGACGGTGTGGCTCAGTTGGTTGAGTGTCTTCCAGTGTACGAAAGGTCGCTGGTTCGAATCCCGGTCAGGGCACATGCCCAGATTGTGGGCTTGATCACCAGTAGGGGGCGAGCAGGAGGCAGGCAATTGACGTTTCTCTCTCATCATTGATGTTTCTCTCTCTCTCCCTCTCCCGGAAATGAATAAAAACTTATTTAAAGAAAAATACCCAAAAGTGGGGTCCCTGGGTCCAACGACGGTTCCATTTTTAATTTCTTGAGGCCCCTCCCTACTGTTTCCATGGTGTCTGCCCCAGTCTGCATTCTCATCAACAGCGCACGGAGGTTCCCTTTTCTCCACATCATTGCCAACAGGTGTTGCGCTATGTTCCTGGCGGCAGCCACCCTGACCACGCGAGGTCACATCTCCCCATGGTCTCCATCCTGGTCACAGGAGCAGAAAGGGAAGGTCCCACAGCAGGGCTGAAGCCACGGCTTCCAAATGATGTGGCTTAGGGAGAGCTGAGAGACCACGGGACTCAGCGTCGCTCTGTGCTCCTCCACCGCCTCACCCACCCTGGCGACCACCATGTGGTACAGGGGCTCAGAGCCGGGGGACAGAGGCTGTGCCTCTGAGGGGTCTTTAGAGAGGTCAAAGAGCAAAGGGGGGCTATGCTGGTCCACGCCCTCCCCGGAGCAGGGGCACAAGCCTTTGTCGTAGCAGGCGCTGGCTCCCGGGGGGTGGAACCTCGGTGTCATGTAGTGAACTTTCCACAGCCGTCCACCTAAATGCAAACAGGGATGTGGTCAGGGTAGCAGGAACCTGATCAATGATAAACACCTGGCCCAGGTACTAACACTGGGGCGTGGTCACCAACACCGCATGTGATGTAAAAGTAAGAAGAGCCCTGGATGCTGTGGCTCAGTGGTTGGAGCATTGGCCCGTGGACTGAAGGGTCCCAGGTTCGATTCCAGCCAAGGGCACGTACCTGGGTTGCAGGTTCGATCCCCGGCCCAGTTAGGGTGCATGCTGGAGGCAACCCATCGATGTGTCTCTCTCACATCGATGTTTCTCTCTCTCTCTGCCCCTCCCTCCCTTCTTTCCTCTCTGAAAGGCATGGAAAATATATCCTCGGGTAAAGATTAAAAAGAGAGAGAGAGAGACTTGTGTACATCTGACATCAATGTTGACAAATCTGTGTCCATGTGTGTGTGCATGTGTGTGTGCACAACTGTTTGTGTGCATGTGAGCGTCCCTGTGTGTGTGCGTGTGTTGTGCTCCAGCCACAGAGAAAGCAAAGCGACCTACCTCAAAGGGCTCCGTGTGGCTCTGTGTGGGGGTTAGAATCATAGGTGCCATTGGAATACTCTTACTCTTTTGCCCTATGACTTAACCGTTCAACGCCTAGCAAGCATGGTGTGGCGACAGCCTGACTGGCCAAGGTCTGGCTGTGTCCTCAAGGCGTTCATTTGGATACAGGGCCGATAATAGAACCAGCCACAGGACATCACAAAGTGAAGCCAACACATCCCTTCCCCCATCAACATGGCACCGCCTGGGACCTGATTTTTCTCAGCTGGTAAGAAAAGAATCTGCCCTGTTACAATGAATTTCATGTGTGCACGTGACCAGGTTACGATGCCCAGATACGCAGTCTGACACTAGTCTGAATATCACTGTGAAGGTGTCTCTATCTCCATCTATCTATCTATCATCTACCTACCTACCTATCATCTATCATCTATCTATCTCTGTCTATATCATCTATATCTATATCTATATCTATATCTATATCTATATTATTTATATCATCTATATCTATATCTATATATCTATATCATCTATATCCATATCTATCATCTATCATCTATCTATCTATCATCATCTATCTATCTATCTATCTATCTATCTATCTATCATCTATCTATCATCTATCTATCTATCATCTATCTATCATCTATCTATCATCTATCTATCTATCATCTATCTATCTATCTATCTATCTATCTATCTATCATCTATCTATCATCTATCTTATCTATCATCATCTATCATCTATCATCTATCATCTATCTATCTATCTATCTATCTATCTATCTAATCTATCTATCTATCATCTATCTATCTATCTATCTATCATCTATCTATCTATCTATCTATCTATCATCTATCTATCATCTATCTTATCTATCTATCATCATCTATCTATCATCTATCATCTATCTATCTATCTATCTATCTATCTATCTATCTATCTATCTATCTATCTATCTACCTACCTACCTACCTACCTACCTACCTACCTACCTACCTATCATCTATCTCTCATCATCTATCATAAGTTTAACATTGAAATCAGTAGGCTTGGAGTAAAGCAGATTGTCCTCCCTAGTGTGGGTGGGCCTCACCCAATCAGTTGAAGAGCTTAACAGAAGAAAGACTGAGGGTCTACAAAGAGGAAGACCTTCTGCCTCCCGACCACAGCACAGACATTCTGCCTGATGCTCCAATCGTCAGACTCAAGGCAGCAGTCTCCATACCTGACAGGCTGCCGGCCTGCGCTGCCGACTTCAGACCTGCCAGCCTCTAAAACCACGTGATTCAGTTCTTTAAAATCTCTTCCTCTCTCTGTCTCCATCGATCCATCCATCCGTCTATCCATCCATCTACCTCTCTATGCATCCTCGCCCCCACAGGCCCTCTTGTTTCCGTTTCCCTGGAGAAGCCTGACGGGCACCCGCCCCCACGGTGTCCGGGAAGGCGTTGCACTCACTGTCCTTCTGGTGCCAGCGCACTGCATGGAGATCCACCCCACAGTAATGAAACAGGAACTCGTGTGCCGAGTGCTCGGCAGTGCCCTGCACCAAGGGCAGCAGGCTACGGCCATCAATCACCCTGATTCAGGAAAGAGACAGCAGGAAGCAATCAGACCAAGGCATGTGGGCTGTGTTTTGCACCCAGGGATAAAACCCCGAGGCTGCAAGGGCCCCATATGGAGGTTTTTTCCCCCCTCAATGCGAAAGATCTCAGAAATTGGGGACCAGGTGGTCTCATCGCACGTGTACCTGTCCTGGGGCACCTCGCCGCCCGCCAGCTGGACCACGGTGGGAAACACGTCCATCAGGCTGGTGGGCTCATGGA
This sequence comes from Miniopterus natalensis, assembly GCF_054644295.1. Taxonomy (NCBI): domain Eukaryota; kingdom Metazoa; phylum Chordata; class Mammalia; order Chiroptera; family Miniopteridae; genus Miniopterus; species Miniopterus natalensis. The sequence continues at coordinate 105,902,615 of NC_142103.1, read as the reverse complement.
TCACCTGGCCTGCAGGCAGGACTCCGGGCCACCGGAATATCCCGGGGACACGGATCCCACCTTCCCAGCCTCCCATGGCTTTACCACCTGTAAGGAAATGACACTATTAGAACGCTCCATGAGACTTTCCAGTCTAGACTCACACCTGCCTACAGGTGTGTATGTACATAGATACCCATGTGCACAGGGGGCCTGTATTACCCCAAACTGGACACACTGATTATTCCAGAATCTTGTGATGCCCCCCCAAGCAGGAAGACTCCACCCCTCTACCCGGGAAACTCGGGGGTCTCTGTGATCCCCTGAAGAAACAGGACATGGGCCCTGGCTGGTGTGGCCCAGTGGTTAGAGCGTGTTCTACCCCACATGCGACGTGATGTATTGAAATACAAGGACACGCACAGCTTGGGGCTAGGGTCTCCACCCCGCCTTTCATTCAGAATGGCGATTAGTTATTTATTTTGACATCTCTCTTGTCCATTAAAATGTAAACCCTTTGAGGGAAGACCACATGTCTTTATCTCTCTATCTTGGCATCGAGGTAAAATGTGGTCTATAGGAGATGCTCAAAAAATGCCCCTTGAATCCACTTAAATTTTTTAATCTTTCCCCGAGGGCAAGTTTTTATTGATTTGAGAGAAAGAGAGAGAAACAGCGATGGGCTGCCTCCCATACCCACCCTGACTAGGGATCGAACCCACAACCTAAGTATGTGCCCCACCAGGAATCCAATTTGCTATCCTTTGGTGCCCGGGATGACACGCAACCAATCGAGCCACCCAGCCACGGCTGAACCCACCTTTTTTTGACTTCCACTGAGTGTTCACCCTTCACTCATGGGACTCCCTGGGTGCATCTGCCCTTGAACCCTACGTCCAGGGGTCTTACCTCTGTATATTCCATTCCATCCCCCCTGCTGGCCATGCCTGTCATCTCTCTCCTCCAAATGCCCTCCGTGGTCCGAGGTGAAATACGTGAGCGTCCGGTTTGTCAGACCATTCTCTTCAAGGGCATCGAGAATTTTACCTTCAGGAGAGACGACACGTTTCAGGACAAAGTCAATAAAACAGCATCGGGGACCAGAGCGCCATCAGCCCCCCTCTCCACCCGCTTTCTGTATTAAGTCACCGCTTGGTGGAAAGTCACGCGCAGAGACCCATCTCCAGGAGACCACAGTGATGGATGTGACTGCAATGTGTCAAGATATATCCCATTGTTCTGATACAGTAGGATCCAGAATAGATATATTTAAATATATTTTTATGGATTTCAGAGAGAGGAAGGGAGAGCGAGAGAGAGAGAAACATCAATGATGAGAGTCATTGATCCGTTGCCTCTTGCTCGCCCCCTACTGGGGATCGAGCCAATAACGCAGGCCTGTGCCCTGCCCGGGAAATGAACCGTGACCTCCAGGTTCATAGGTCGACACTCAACCACTGAGCCACGCCGGCGGGGCGGTTACCGTTCTTTAATGGTGAGGCCCAAAGTAAGTAATGCTGGGTCATGTCTTGAGTTACCTACAAGCCAGTCCATCTCCTGCACACAGTCTCCATATAAACCGTGCTGGCTCTTCCCGAGAAACTCCTTTGTGACCGTAAGGGGGACGTGCACATGCAGCAAGGAAACAAAGAGTAGGAACGGCCGGTGTTTATTCCTGAAAAGAGAGAAACATCGTTGAAGCAGAACAGCATCTGTGTCGACACTAAGGGGTCCGTTATGGCGAAGGAGAGACTTGAGTTTTGGAAACCGCTACAGATAAAAGGTTGGGTTCCTCAAACTCGCCTGCACAAAAGGCGGGCGTACAAAATCCCAAAGGTGATACAGAGACTCAAATGCTATTAGAACTCATCTCCTCTTAAAAACGTGAGGGTTTAACAGTCACCAGCGATACGTCCGATAAGCGGTTAATTTCCAAAATGTATAAGGGACCCATACAGCTCAACAGCAGGAAAAGAGACAATGCAATTTAAAAAATGAGCCAAGGGCCTGAATGGACATTTCTCCAAAGAAGACACGCAGACAGCCAAGGAACATATGAAAAGATGCTCAACGTCACTCATCATCAGAGATGCAAATTAAAACCACAATGAGGTATCACTTCACACCCGTCAGAATGTGTATTATCCACAAATCACTGAATGACAAGTGCTGGTGAGGGTGTGGAGAAGGGGGACCCTGGTCCACAGCTGGTGGGAATGCAGACGGGTGCAGCCACTGTGGAAAACAGTGTGGAGGGTCCTCAAAAAATTAAAAATGGAACTGGCTTTTGACCCAATGATTCCACTTCTGGGAATATATTCAAAGAAACACTAATTCGAAAGAATATATATATATATATATATATATATATATATATATATATATATACACATGTTCATTGCAGTGTTATTTACAAGAGCTAAGATCTGGAAACAGCCCAAGGGCCCATCTGTAGATGAGTGGATAGAAAAGCTGTGGTATATCTACACCGTGGAATACTATGCAGCTGTGAAAAAGGCAGCTCTCTTACCCTTTGGGACAGCAGGGAGGGACCTGGAGAGTATTATGCTCAGTGAAACAGGTCAGTCACAAAAGGACAAATAACTTATGATTTCACACTTATATGTGGACTCTAATGAGCAAAATAAAGAAACAAACAAAACAAAAACAGGCTCATAGACACAGAGAACAGACTGACAGTTACCAGGCTGGAGGGAGGGCTGGGGGGCTGGGTGAAAAAGGGGGGAGGGATTGAGAAGGACAGGTTGGCGGTTACAGAATAGTCCTGGGGGTGGAAAGTACAGCACAGGAAACATAGTCAATAATATTGTAATAACTACAGATAGTGCCAGGTGGGCACTAGCCTTTTTGGGGGGGAGAGAGGGGTCCCTTTGTAAGGTATATAAATATCTAACCCCTATGTTGTACATATGAAACTAATATAACATTGTATGCCAATTGTAATTAAAAAATAAAATTAAAAAAAATCTGAACAGCCTAGCTGGGCGTGGCTCAGAGGTTGAGAGTCGACCAAGGATCCAGGTAATCAGGCTTCGATTCCCCGTCAGGGCGCATGCCCAGGTTGCGGGCTCGATGAATGACTCTCTCATCCTTGATGTTTCTATCTCTCTCTCCCTCTCCTGTCCTCTCTTTGAAATCAATAAAGATATATTTTAAAAAATAAATAAAAAATAAAAATAAATTAAAAAACTCTGAACAAAAATGGGGGTTGAATTACCTTTCAATATAGGAAACTGTTTCTTTTAGCAGAAGGCTTGTTACTCTCTCCAAAACCATGGGCTGCTGGGTGACGTCATGGTTTCTCATCAGGATGCAATTCCAGCGCCTCACGAACCCTAGGCTGGAGTACCAGGCGACGAAAAACAGAGAGAAGAGGATGGCCGCCCCCACGACCGCTCCCCAGGAAACAGAGATGAGCCCGCAGGCCTTGCCGGCTGCCATGGTCAAGATCCCCAAGGCCAGCCACTGGGTGTAACGCCAGAGCTTCATTCTCAGAGCCACATGCAGCTGGGGTGGATAGTCTGGGTCACAGTCCGTCACCAGCGTGAAAGGCATCCCGTAAAAATAGTCGAATCCGTGGCTGAGGGGGTGGTGGCAGAAGTCTGTACGGGATTCACAGTTGACACCCTGGTGCCATTTTCCTGCAGATAGAAACAGCCAGTTGCACAAAAACCCACATTTAAAAAATACATACATATATATACGTTTTTATTGATTTCAGGGAGAGGGAGAGAGAGAGAGAAACATCGATGTGAGAGAGACACATCCATTGGTTACCTTCCACACGTGCCAGGACCGGGCCAGGGATTGAGCCTGCAACCCAGGTCTGTGTCCTTGGCTGGAACTGAAACGGGGACCCTTTAGTCCACGGGCTGATGCTCTAACCGCTGAGCCAAACCAGACAGGGCCCCAAACCTATATTTGTCTGAAACAAATCACGCTGTCAGGATAATTCGGACGTTCCCATGAAAAAGGAGGTAGGAAACGGCAGAATTTGAAACTGAGGAGAAATATGATAGAAATTTGAAAGATAAAGAATGTTCTAGGCCCGGATGGCTCAGGGGTTGAGCATCGACCTATGAACCAGGAGGTTACGGTTCGATTCCCAGTCAGGACACATGGCCCCCAACAGGGGGCGAGTAGGAGGCAGCCGATCCATGACTCTCATCATTGATGTTTCTCTCTCTCTCCCTCTCCCTTCCTCTCTCTCTAAAATCAATTTAAAAAAATAGAAATAAAAATAAAGAGAAGTCAGATGGATCAGGCACCAAATTTTGGTTCTGACCCGTGACCCCTTTCCCTTGTAGAAACAGGGGATCTTGAAAACCCTGCTTTTCAATGGGACCAAACGGCAGGAGCAGGGGTACCTATGAGGCCTGTTGCGTAACCGCGCTGTTGCAGGATTCTTGCAAACGTGGTTTCATTCTCGGGGAGTCCGCCAGAGCCCCCGATCCAGGTAAGGGCCCGCAATCCTCCATCGCTGGCGTCCATGCCTGCAGAGCAGAGACGACAGGGAGATTTTGGTGTCTGCTGGCAGCCATGGGGGCTCTCAGCTGGGGTGAGTCTGCCCTCCCCTCCTTCCAGGGGACAGTCTGAAGGGTCTGGGATTGGTGTTGGTTGTCACAATTGGGGGAGGGGGCACGACTAGCGTCTGGTGGGTATAAACATCCTACAGTGCGCAGGGCAGACTCAGCAGAGGGAATCACCCAGCCCCAACTGTCAGTGGTGCTGAGGCTGAGAACCCCTGAGCCTTCACATGACTCTATTTGTCTATCTATCTATCATCTATCATCTATCTATCATCTATCTATCTATCTATCTATCTATCTATCTATCTATCTATCTATCTATCTATCTATATCTATCATCTATCTATCTATCTATCTATCTATCATCTATCTATCTATCTATCTATCTATCTATCTATCTATCATCATCTATCTATCTATCATCTATCTATCATCTATCTATCTATCATCATTTATCTATCTATCTATCTATCATCTATCTATCTATCATCTATCTATCTGTCTGTCTGTCTGACTATCTATCTATCATCTATCTATCTATCATCTATCTATATCTATCTATCATCTATCTATATCTATCTATCTATCATCTGTCTATCATCTATCTATCATCTATCTATCTATCATCTATCTATCTATCTATCTATCTATCTATCTATCTATCTATCTATCTATCTATCTATCATCTATCATCTATCTATCATCATCTATCATCATCATCTATCTATCATCTATCATCTGTCTATCATCTATCTATCGCTATATCCATTTACCTATCCATAGTCATCTGTCTATCTATCCTAGTCAGGGCACTTGCAGGCTTGGTCCCCAGTAGGGGGCGTGCAGGAGGCAGCCGGTCGATGTCTCTCTCTCTTGCTCATTGATGTTTCTCTCCCTCTCCCTCTCCCTTGCTCTCTCTCCAAAAAAACCAACAAAAACATATTAAAAATAAAAAAAATTAAAAAATATATATATATACACATAAAACGATGCCTGCATTCCTTGGCTCATGGCGGCTTCCTGCGTCATCAAAGTGCAATACTCCAATTTCTCACTCGCATCCTCGCGTCTCCTCTGCTGCCTCCCTCCTGGACCATCCAGCATCGAGTCGCCATCCCCACGTCCCTGACTTAATGGGACACCTTTCTGGGGGCGTGATTCAGCCCCCAACGCCTTCCCAGACTTCACATCAATATTGCTGCAAAAACAGGGTGCCCCCCCCCAAAAAACACACAGATAGACACCTTAACAGCTGGTATAGCTCAGTGGGTGTTTCTTTTCAGCCAGACTGAGCTTTCAACGAAGAAGATTCATCCTAAAATGCTACTGGAAGTTTGAAAACGCAGTTTAGGTATGAACAATGCCTTTGTAATTATTCAAAGTGTGTATGCGGTTTTTTTGGGGGGGACACAGGGTGCACACAGTTTAACGGCTGATCACTCACTTAATTTTCGCTCCTTTTCGGGTTTAATGGATTTGAAATAATGGGTGACGCCAGACTAAGCTTTGAACAAACAAAATTTATCCACTAGACTTTATGGGGACACATAAAAGATAAAGTTTACGGTATGTAACCGGAAACAGTCAATGTATTGAGGGAGCACAGATACCCCACGAAATGATCCTTGATGTTGACGATTCCATTGCTTTGCATTATCAGCAGGGCCTGGACCAGAGGGTCATCAGTTTGAAAACAGGCGTTGACCAAAAAAATTATTCATTTCTATAGATTCTTTCAAATATTGAAAATGAACTATATACTAATAAACAGGGACTTTATAATCATTCAAAATATATACATTTTTTGGGGACACCCTGTATTTAAACAACTAAACAGACATCACAGTCAGCTACCACCGGAGGGTTTCAGCATTTCCAATTATCACAACTTTTTTTTTCCCCACGACTGCATAAAACACAGTATGTATGTAATTACGAAACAACAAACGAGCGGACACAGACGGGCCCTTTTCCTGGTGGTCCCCACGACACCCACCTGATCTGAAAGCGTGTCTCCCGGTCAGGAAAGCAGCTCTGCTCGGGGTGCAGATGGGGGCGGCCGCCAGGTGCTGGGTGAGCCTCACGCCTTCCCGTGCCAGCCGGTCGATGTTGGGCGTCCTGGGCAAACCACACACATGTCACTGTCAGGAAGGGGGATGTGTGTCCAGCTCCAGCAGATCTTTGCATGGAAAGGCATCGGGAAGGAACTCTATTTGGAAACAGGGTCTTTGCAGGTGGGATGAAGGGAAGGCTCTGAGATGAGGTCGTCCTGGGTCAGGGGGGCCCGACGCCCAAGGACAGGGTCCTTGTAAGAGACACGGACACAGAGACGAAGCCACGTGGAGACAGAGGCAGAGACGGGAGGGAGGTGGCCACCAGCCCGGGGATGCCTGGAGCCCCAGGAGCTGGAAGAGGCAGGAAGGACCCTCCCTGGAGCCTCTGGAGGGAGCTTGGCCCTGGGACATCTGGACCTCAGACGTCTGGTCTCCAGGATTGGGGGTGGGGGACAAGAATTCCTGGTGATTTTAGGCCACCCAGTTCATGGTCACTTGTTAAGGCAGCCAAAGGAAACGTACACCCACCCACTACAATTCCCTGTTCTTGGAGAGGTGTAGGGCTCTCTTTTTCCCTGGAAAAATATATTTTTTGGTGTTGAGATCTGAAGCAGTCAGGAATTTCCTTCCTTCTACAGGCTGATTTTAAACGCATCATTCAGCCAAACACACACACACCCCACCACCACCACCAGCACCACCAGCACAGGGTACCTCAGTGTGTCGTTCCCATAGCAACCGAGGTCCCCAATGCCAAGGTCGTCGGCCATTATCAGGAGTATATTTGGTTGAAAGGCACCGGCTGCTTTTAATTCGCAAATCCTCAGGAGGAAACATACGGTGACTAGAACCAGCCAGCAGTCCCTGGAGGGAAACGCCAAGAGGCAAAAGAAAGATCTGTCAACGTAGGAAACTTTCACACCTGTGAAGAACTTTTTGTGAGCGTATTTGAGCCAAACTGTGGACAAATTTTGCCCGGACGCAGAATCTCAACGGGATGAGATGATGTTCCGGAGAACGGCAGGTCTGCCCCTTGTTTTATATATTACAATCTAAAGAGGAGACGTAAGTGGGTCCCACGAAATCCACGGGTGACAGATGGATGAGGGAGGCGGGAGAAAGCAAAGCGGGGAAACCTCTGGGTTCGGTAGAAATGATAGACACACGTCTTTTACTCAGGTCGGTGCAGGATAGTTAACAGTCAACAATTAACTCAGTAACAACGAGGGGATTTGTAGTATCCACAGAAGGAACCCTGTGCCCTGAGGGGTCCGGAAAAAGGGAAATTACTTGGACATTCCAACGATATGTTATCGTAGATGCAAAAAAGACAATAGACAGGCTCAGTTCTGGTAAAGATGGACCTTTGTGAGGGGAGATGCCGGCCTAGGACCTGACGACCCTCCATAAACTGCTTTTTAGTTAAAACAGTTTTCATTTCAGACCATCCTGGGTGGTTCCTTTAGGCCTCTGAGTTTGCAGGGCCCCCCACAGGCCTCCCCCCCCCAGCTCCTCAAGGTCAGCACGTGGCCCCTTTGCGTCCACAGGTCTATGCTGTGGAATGAAAAGTCACTGTTTCAAATCTAGGTTTACGCATTTCCACTAAATGTAGGATTTGCCAAAGAGATGCATCTGCCGCTGGTTCCTTTTGTCCCAATTGCTCGCATAATATAATAGGCGCCGGCAGGGATGTTAGTAAGCGCGGTGCGAAAAACGGCTGTTTGCTTTTGGAATCCCGGCCCCTCCTTTCCCAGCACCGGGGTAAAGAAGATACAAAGTTTCAAGTCTCACTCAGTGAAGGGCGGGGTACAAGGCGGGGCGTTCAGGTTTCGTGCAGGCGCCTCCCTTTCCCGGGGTCGAAGGTGCCAAAAGTCCCGGTTGTTCCGGCTGCGCCATGTTGGAGAGGGTGGGGGGGCCCGGGAAGATTTGGGCATCGGGGCACTTACATACTAAAAGGCTACATGTAGGGTGATTCAAAGCACCCCAGACGGGACCCGGGGATACAGCAGAGTTGTTTTCGCTACATAGTTACCGCGCATTTGAAAGGCCCGTTGCTCGAGCGCCCGGAGCGCGCAGGCGGCTGTTGCGCGTAAAGGGACCCGGAGCGGACGCGGCGGCTCCCGGGCTCTCCCCGCGCTAGAACCCGGAGGGGCACGGAGCTGGGGTAGCCCTGATCCCAATTCCAGCCCGTCCTGGTGTGGGGGGGTCCCCATTTCCCCCATTTCAACCCGGGGGAGAGTCAGGGCGCAGAGCAGCGGTGCTCTAGGGGGACCCGGACTGGGGCGTGGCCAGAGTGTGGGGGCCTCCGCCGAGTTGAGGGGGAGGGGGTCAAGGCCGGACTGGCTGTCTTGGGGGGGCTGTTTTGGGTTGGGGAGAAGGGGACTCAGCGTTGGGGGTAGGGGAGCGCAGGGCAAGGCGGTGGAGGTCGGGCCGCAGGAAGGGGGGGGGCCACGAGGGCGTGTCTTAGACTGTGGGGCTCCAGGGAACAGCCGTGCTCGCGAGGCTGGGGTTAAAACGTTTTTAGGCAAAGGGGGTGGGGCCAGGGGGCGTGCCTTAGACTTTTGGGGAGGACCCAGCTAGGCCCCGCCCACCGCCCTCCTTTGTCTTTCTCTCGTCAGACCTCTAGCCCCTTGGGGCCGGGAATTGTCACCACCGCAGGTCTTTTGTGCCACGTCCCTGCACAGGCCTCGGACTTTTTGTTGAATTCTAGGTGCACCCTCAGGGCTCTCACTTTGGACTCCCCACTTTCTCCCCCACCTCCACCCCGGGCCCCCAGCCCCAGGTCCCATGGGGGGGGCTGTGTCCTGGGGTCCCGCGCACCTGGCAGCGGCGGGCGGGGCGCGTCTCCTCTGCACCAAGGGTCCCATGGCGGAGCGCAAGCGACACGCTGAAGCCAGACGCACAGGACTTTGCCCTCAGGGCCTCGCGTTCAAGTCCCGCCCACGGAGTTTAAAAAAATCTGCCCGGTGAGGCCCCTCCCTCCCTAATCTTCTTAATCTCCTGGGAATAAATCTTTGAAACAGGTTTTCCTTCCTTCTGCGAGTTCCCGGTGGACACCCCCTGGGAAAGTGGGGTCAATGAGGAGCCGGTTAAGCCAGGCTGGGCTTGGGTATGGGGACACCAAACCCTACCCCCCCACACACGCACCCCTGCCAGCCCTCAGGACCGAGCCCCCTTTCCTCCACCTAAGGAAGAATATATTGGGGGTTTCCTGGTGAAACCAGGCATCCAGGATGCGAATTAAGTGTCATGAGGGTCCTGGATACCAGATGGCTACTCTATGGCCAAGGGGAGGGTGCGCGTGTGTGTATTAAATGTGAGCTGGTGTTGTTGGACCTTCACCCGCAGGACTGTACATTGGGGCCTGCCTCGTGGTCATATTTAGGTCCTGGTCCCCCTAAGCTACCCCAGAAGGAATGCTCTCCTTACTTTTAAAATTCAGTTTTGGCCATAACAATCCAGGCAGGGACCAGGCCTGGGGGGGGGGGGGGGGGCATCTGGAATAGGGTCCCTGCGTCCGTCCCCTCGGGCAGGTGTCTTGCTACCAAGCCAGTGGCAGGGGACCGTGCAGTGACCGACAACACTGAACCTCCAGACCATTTCCCAAATTCTAGGTTTTCCCCCAATCACCGGGGCTCTTGCTCACCCAGGAACATCCCTTGGAAACAGTTCCAGCCCCCAACACACTGTGTCCTAACCAAGGTTCAAACGACGGACCTGCGCTGCTCCATGGGGCCCGGGCCAGCCTGTGTCAGGGCCGCGGTGTCCCCTGCTGTCTACAAGTCGGCATGACAAAGACATGAGTTACTTTGGGACTGAAGCTCTTTAAGGGGGACACAGCGGGCTTTCCAGGGGCGGGGGGAGACTGGGGTCCTTTGTCCAGAAAGCCCTGAAGCAGGAGGAACTTTGCTGGTCGCTCGCCTGTTGCGTCACTGCTCTTTTGCATCATTTAGTTGTGACGTCGCTTGCGTGGTGCGTCATTTGCCTGTTACGTCACTGCTCTGTTGCGTCACTCGGTTGTGGGGGTCGCTTGCGTGTTGCGTCATTCGCCTGTTGCGTCACTGGTTGGTTGCGTCATTCGCCTGTTGCGTCACTGCTCTTTTGCATCACTCAGTTGTGACGTCGCTTGCGTGTTGCGTCATTCGCCTGTTGCGTCACTCAGTTGTTGCGTCGCTTGCCTGTTGCGTCACTCGCCAGTTGCGTGGCCTGGGCAGCCCTCAAGGGTGCATTTTATTTAGTGGAGTCCGTACGTGCCTGTGGCATTCTCTTGACCGAGCTTTACAGCCGCGTTTTATTTGCCCCCCAGATGGAAGACATCCAGGCATCGGGGACCCCAGGGTGCCCCGGGGCAGGCGGTTACTGCCCCTCGCCTTCCCGGCTGCACCAGCAGAGGGGGAAGGGCCCGCAGCACGGCTGCAGCCACGGCCTCCAGACGTTGTTCCGCGCGTCCAGCTGCAGGGGGACAGGCCCGAGGGTCCGGCGATGGTCCTCCACGGCCTGGGCCACCGTGGCCAGCAGCCGGTAAAACGAGGGCTCGGTGTCCGGCGTGAGCGCGTGGGCCTCGGAGGGGTCGCTGGAGAGGTCGAAGAGCAGAGGCGGGTCGTGATGGGTCACCGCGTGCCCTGCGCACGGGCAGATCCCTCGCTCGTAGCAGGCGCGCGCTGCGTCCGGCTGGAAGACGGGGGTCAGGTAGTGGACCTTCCACACGGTGCCTCCTGGGGGGAGGCAAGAGTCCCCGAGAATGAAGAGGGGGTGCTGCAGGGCAGCCTCGCTCACAGCAGCCAGAAGGCAGATGTCCACCAAAGAGGGGGTGGAGCCCTGGCCCGTGTGGCTCAGTGGTTAGATCACCAGCCAGCGCACCCAAGGGTCACAGGTTCGAGTTCCGGTCAAGGGCACATACCTGGGGGGTGGGTTCCCTCCCCACCCCACCCCACCCTGCTGTGGGGGGCTTTGCAGGAGGCAATAGATGCGCTCACTGAAATGTTTTGCAAGACCATGTGCTCCCACCTCTCGGGATCTGTTTTGCGCCTCAGTTTAGTTTGTTCATTGGATTTCACCTGTAAGGGAGCCTGAGGGGATCTCAGAGGGGAGGGGGAAACGGGGCTGGAAGACATTCACCGAAGAACTTCTAGGCATCTATGCCCAGCCCATGGACACGGGCACTGGTGCCGGGAAGGCCTGAGGAGGGGCTGGGAGCGGGATAGAGGGGTGAATGGGGGGAAAAGAGAGGATTTGTGTAATACGTTCAACAATAAAGGTGAATTAAAGAAAAGAAAACACCCTTCTGCGGATATGAACGCAGCAAGAAGGGTGTGGAAGGCGGAGAGACAGGAGCCAGGAGCAGGGAAGCCCTAAGGACAACCTGGAGCGTCCAGGTAGACCTTGTACCTGGAGGGCAACTGACACGGCCCCAAGGTCAGCCTCAGGACACATCCTTGAAAGACTGCAAGGCGAGCCCTGGCCAGTCTGATCCACTAGTGAGAGCATTGGCCCAGGCACCAAAGGGTGCAGACAGGTTCGTTTCCCGGTCAAGGGCACGCACCTGGGTTGTCGGTTGGATCCCCGGCCTGGTTAGTTGCTGCAGGAGGCAACCAATTGATGTCTCTCTCTTACAGCAATGCCCCCCCCCACTCTCTCTAAAAGCCAATGGAAAAATATCCTTCAGTGACGATTCACAACCAAAAAAAAAAAGCAATATAGGTAAAAAGAGTAGACTTGAACGGTCAGAGACAGGCTCTCGGATATGTGGGCACGTGGGGGGTGTGTGCGTGTGCCAGTGTGTGAGCGAGCATAGAAAATCCCCTAAGTTGTGCCTAAACCATACGTAACAACCCTCTTATCGTAAGGCCGTTGAGAGGATGTCGCTGGCATGAGGGAGAAAATATCCCAAGAAATGTAGAAAGGAGCCCGGCCGGCGTGGCTCAATGGTTGTGCATCGACCCTGATCCAGGAGGTCGCCGGTTCGATTCCCGGTCAGGGCCAATGCCCTCGGTCCCCAGTAGGGGGCGAGCAGGAGGCAGCTGATCCATGACTCTCTCTCTTCATTGATGTTTCTATCTCCCTCTCTCTGAAATCAATAAAGACATATATATATATATATATATATATATATATATATATATATATATATATTTTAAATATATCTTTATTGATTTCATAGAGAGGAAAGGAGAGGGAGAGAGAGAGATAGAAATATCAATGATGAGAGAGTCATCGATCGAGCCCACAACCCAGGCATGTGCCCTGACCGGGAATCGAACCCCGATCGCCTGGATCCCAGGTCGACGCTCAACCGCTGAGCCAGGCCCGGCCGGGCAAGACATATTTTTTTAAAAAATAAAAAAAGAAAGAAAGAAAGGAGCCAGTAGAAGGGCGGAGGCAGCCGCCAAGGGGGTAGAGTCCCCCAGACGGTGCCGTCCCCCAGCCTACTCACTGTCCCGTTGGTGCCAGCGGACGGCGTGCAGGAACTTCTCACAGTAATGCATCAGGAACTCGTGGTCCGAGTGCCGCGCGGTCCCCAGGAGCAAGGGCAATAGGTCCCGGCCGTCCACCACCCTGCAGAAAGCGGCACAGAGACTCAGGGGTGGAGCGGCACCGATGGGAGGCATGCCCGAGCCGTGGCCCGCTCGGGGGCGCCTTGGGGCAGCCGCCCAGCTACCCTCCTGCCAACATCGCCTTTGACTAAAAGCTCAGCCGGGACCAGCTGGTTCAGGTTAGGTTTCTGCCCAGCTGAACATATGAACGCAAAATAAGCCACTGAGTCGCTGAAACGTCTTTTTCTGTGTGTGTACGTGTGTGTTTTAAATGCTGATTTGAGTTTTAAGTTATTCTAGAATACGTGTGTTTTTGTTTTTGTTTTTAAATATATCTTTATTGATTTCAGAGAGAGGAAAGGAGAGAGAGAGAGAGAAACATCAATGATGAGAGAGTCATGGATCGAGCCCACGACCCGGGCATGTGCCCTGACCGGGAATCGAACCCCGATCGCCTGGATCCTAGGTCGACGCTCAACCGCTGAGCCACGCCCGGCCGGGCTACGTGTGTTTTTTTCAACAAGACTTGGAACCGTTTTCTGGCCTGCAGGGCCCTCCGCCCTCACCTTTCTTTCCTAAAACTAAGGCCCGGCCCTGGCGAGTGGGGCTCAGTGGTTAGAGCAGGGGTTGGGGAACCTTTTTTCCTGCCAAGGGCCGTTTCTATATTTATAGCATCATTCTCAGGCAGCACAAAATGATCAACTTAAACATTAGGTATAAGAAAAGCTCCCCGATGTGTTGAATTTCGAGTCCCGCCTGTGGTTGTCCCGGCAGGGCCGGACTCAATGCCATCCAGGGCCGAATGCAGCCTGTGGGCCGGACGTTCCCCACCCTCGGGTTAGACTGTGGGCCTGCACACCGAAGGGTCCTGGGTTCAATTCCCAGTCAAGGCCACCTACCTGGGTTGCGGGTTCGATCCCCGGCCCCGGTTATGGCATATCGGGGAGGCAACCAGTTGATGTGTCCCCCTCACATCCATGTTTCTCTCTCTCTCTCTGCTCCCTCCATCCCTCCCTCCCTTCAACTCTCCCTCAAAATCAATGGGAAAAATATCCTCAGGTGACAGTTAACAACAAAAACCAAACCCCCCCACCAAGGCTGATGTCTACATATAAGCCATGAATTTTTTTGTCTATGCACAAAGATTTTTAAAAAATATATAAATATATAAAAATAATATATAAGTGCATATAAATAATACATATGTATATAATATATAATATGTATATAACATATTTTATAGATACGCTATACATATTACATGATTTAATTATTTATTCATGTCCAGGCTGTTAAGATTATAAAATAATTTATTTTCTTATTTCTTCCAAAATTTTCTATGCATGTTAAGACAAGAAAGACTGAAATCATATAAAATTTCTGCATGACACTGAATCTAAAACACTTTTTTCGGGGTACATTGTTAGATTTTTTTCCATGACAATGTCCCTTATAATAAAATGGGCCCCACTTACCAGCCAGGAAAGAGAAATCCCCCCCCCTTTCTTTTTTGTATAAAATGAAGGAGACGCTTGATCTCGGGAGATGACAGGGAACTGGAGCCTTTTCCCAAATTTCTCGGACACTTTACGCCATGTGACAGGGACATTGCAGACACATGACATCTGTGTGCAAAACGGAATTGCTTTTGGGGGGGTTGCTCCGTACCTGTCCTCGGGCACCTTGCCGCCCCCCAGCTGGACCACCGTGGGGAACACGTCCATCAGGCTGGTGGGCTCGTGGATGACCTGGCCGGCGGGCAGCACCCTGGGCCACCGGACTATCCCGGGGACACGGATCCCGCCTTCCCAGCCGCCCATGCCTTTACCACCTGTGTCGAAACAAGAGCAGAAGAATACGGTTAAAAACCAGATGGGGTTGCTTACCCTGGGTGATTTAACATTTCTGCTTGTTAAGGCTTTTTATTGATTTCAGAGAGGAAGGGAGAGGGAGCGAGATATAGAAACATCAATGATGAGAGTCATTGATCAGCTGCCTCTTGCACGCCCCCTACTGGGGATCGAGCCCAGTTGCTTACCCTGGGTGATTTAACATTTCTGCTTGTTCAGATTTTTTATTGATTTCAGAGAGGAAGGGAGAGGGAGCGAGATATAGAAACATCAATGATGAGAGTCATTGATCAGCTGCCTCTTGCACGCCCCCTACTGGGGATCGAGCCCACAACCCGGGCATGTGCCCCGACCGGGAATCGAACCCCGATCTCCTGGATCAGAGATTGATGCTCAACCGCTGAGCCACACCAGCTGGGCTGCTGAATCCCTTGAGGTAGATGGTCCACTGGAAGGGGTAGGAATGGTAGGTAAGACCACAGACAAGGGCCTGGGGCTCTGTCGTACGTACCTTTGTAGACCCCGTTCCAGCCCCCATACTGGTGGTTCCCCACTTGAGCCTCTAAGAATCCCCCGTTGTCCGATGTAAAATAAACGAGGGTACTGTTGGTGAGACCTTCTGCGTCCAAAGTTTCAAGGATCTGCCCTGCAAAGAATTGGTATGTTTGAGCTGGTCAACACAAATTATGTATATAAAATAAAAAAAATATATATATATATAATATAAAATATATTATTATATATTTAAAAATTATATATAAAATAAAAAATATATAAAATATAAAATATATATTTAAAAATTATATATAAAATAAAAAAATATATAATATAAAATATATTATATATATTTAAAAATTATATATAAAATAAAAAATATATAATATAAAATATATTATTACATATTTAAAAATTATATATATAAAATAAAATATATATAATATAAAATATATTATATATATTTAAAAATTATATATATGTAAAATAAAAATATATAATAAAAAATATAAAAATATATATAATATGTTATAATATATATAATATATATACAATTATTGATCGATTTTTATTTATTTTTATTTTTTATTATTATTTTTTTATATATATATTTTAAATATATTTTTATTGATTTCAGAGCGAGGAAAGGAGAGGGAGAGAGAGAGATAGAAACATCAATGATGAGAGAGTCATTGATCGAGCCCGAAACCCGGGCATGTGCCCTGACCGGGAGTCGAACCCTGATCGCTGGGATCCTAGGTCGATGCTCAACCGCTGAGCCACGCCCGGCCGGGCTGACCGATTTTTAGACAGAGAAGGAAAAGAGAGACAAACATCGATTTGTTGTTCCACTTCTTTATGCATTCATTGGTTGCTTCTTGCGTGTGCCCTGACCGGAGATCGAACCCGCAACATTAGACTATCTTAAACCAAATTATTCACTGTGTGTGCTTTAGCATTTTGGAGCAATCCTCCGAATGAGTCTTTATACTGGGAGTGAGCGGAAGTATAGCTGGGCTATTCTGAGCATCTATGATCTAACATGGACACGTCTTGCTATACTCCCCAATCTGTGTCCACAAGAGATTTAGGCAAGATACAAGGCTATATGCTACAGAGCACTAAACAGTAAAAAGTTAAAATTGAGACAAAAGAAGATTTAAAAAAAGAAAGAGGTTGACTATGGTGTTGGACATGTATGTCCACGGGTAACGAACAATCTTAAATAGTGGCTTAAGTTTCTTAAAGTTACACAAAAGATACCTGCACCCCCATGTTCATTGCTGCATGGCTCACGATACCCAAGATTTGGAAGCAACCTAAGTGTCCATCGGTGGATGACTGGATAAAGAACATGTGGTATATCCCTACAAGGGAATAGTATGCAGCCAAGAAAAGGAAGGAAATCTGGCCAAAATGTGACAACATGGATGGGCCTCGAAGGCATTATGGTGAGGTGGGACAGACAGAGAAAAACAAATACCACATGATCTCACTTATATGTGGGATCTAAGGAGAAAAAAAAAAATTATAGAAAGAGAGCAGAGTGATTGCCAGAGGTGGTGGTGAAGGGGGGGAGGCAGCCAGTTTGCACCAGGAAGACTCACTTACCCACCATCCAGTCCATTTCCTCTACGTTGTCTCCGTATAGCCCGTGCAGGCTTCTCCCAAGGAAATCCTCAGTCGTGACGAGAGGGGTGTGGACGTGCAGAAAGGACACAAACAGAAGGAAAGGCCCTTGCTTGTTTCTAAAAATAAATATGAGACCAGGGTTCATTTTATTTATTTTTTTTGAAAAGCAGAGATGGAGATCCTAGAGATACAAAACTGATTTTATGCATCTTGTTTCCCTTGACGACTATCATTTTGTGCGTTTTTTAAATCTTCACCCAAGGATATTCTTTCTGTTGCTTTTCAGAGAGAGAGGAAGGGAGAGAAATAAAGAGAGAGAGAAAGAGAGAGAGAGATGGATGTGAGACAAATCGATTGGTTGCCTCCTGCACGGGGCCCAGGGCCAGGGCTCAAGCCTGCAACCGAAGCACATGCCCTTGACCAGAACAGAACCAGGGAACCTTCAGTCCACAGGCCGACGCTTTAACCACTGAGCCAAACCAGTTAGGCCTGACACTCACCTTTTGAGAAAGGAGGAGGCCTCCTTGAGAATGAGGGACGTCGTCCTTGAAAAGTCCATGGGCTGCTCCGTGATGCTGTGATTTCTCATCAGAAAGCAGTTGGTGTAAACAATCAGAGTGCCCATGAGCTGCGACGTCATCAACAACAAGGTAGCCACAATGGTCAAGCAGATGAATGGCGCCCAGGAGACCGACAGGAGGCCGGCGAGTTTCCCGGCGGCCAGCGTCAGGGCGGCGAAGGCCACGATTTGCACGTAGAAGTTGAATCTGCGCTCCAGGCTCACCCGACTCTCCGACACTTCCCAGCCCATGCAGTCTCCCATCATGGACAAAGGTATCCCGTAGAAGTGGTCGAATCCGTGGGTGTGGGGGTGGTGGCAGTGATCGCTGGAGGATTCGCAGTTGAGACCCAGGTGCCATTTTCCTGAAAGGGAAAAAAATATATGTTTATGTAACAACTGGCTTATCAGTTGTGTGTGATAGTCTAGGTACTCAGTTGGGTGCTGGGATTGGGTGCAGATGGAGAGGACAGGACTAGTGTTTGATGTGATTTGCACCACTAACTAGTCTCACTCTTTCAGGGCAATGGGACCCTGTGTGGCAGCATTACCTGGTGGATCATCTATACTCTTGTGACTAGTGACCCGAGCTAGTTGACTTAAAAATCACAGAAATCCCTCATTTTTCCACCCTGGAGACCAGACGTCTGAGGTCCAGGGGTCCCAGGGCCGTGCTCCCTCCAGAGGCTCCAGGGGAGGATATTTCCTGCCTCTTCCAGCTCCTGGGGCTCCAGGCGTCCCCGGGCTGGTGGCCGCCTCCCTCCCGTCTCTGCCTCCGTCTCCACGTGGCTTCTCCTCTGTGTCTGTGTCTCCACTCTGTCTCTTCCAAGGACCCTGTCCTTGGGCGTCGGGCCCCCCTGACCCAGGACGACCTCATCTCAGAGCCTTCACGTCACCCCATCTGCAAAGACCCTATTTCCAGGCAAGTCTGTATGTGCAGGTTTCGGCATTTAGGGCCTGATATCTTTGGTGATTTTGCAACCGTCTATGTGAGAAAGAAAACAAAGGCCCAGAGGCGTCGAATTGCTTCAGAAACCTCAGTCGGATAAAAATCACTGTGGGCAACAGGATTCCTGCCTTCCGGCTTGACCTTCAGCTGGCTAATCTGCTATAATGAGGGTAAGAGTGGTGGTGGGGCGTCTGTTATTTATTTATTTACTGTTAAAGATTTGGCTCATTTAAAAAAATATGTGTTTTATTGCTTTCAGAGAGAAGAAGGCAGATGGAGAGAGAGAAAGAGAGGGAAGCATCAATGATGAGAGTCGTCGATCGGCTGCCTCCCACACGCCCCCTACTGGGGATCGAGCCCCGAAAACCCCCAGCGTGTGCTGTGACCTGGAATCGAACCGTGACCTCCTGGTTCATAGGTCGAGACTCAACCACACACAAAACAATATCCTTAAAGTTTGGAAAGACACATACCTATTAATCCAGTGGCATAACCCCGATCTTTCAGTATTTTTGCAAAAGTCGTCTCATTGGTCGGAAGGCCTCCTGAGGCTGCGGTCCACCGGAGAACACGAGAGCCGTCGCTGGACACCATGCCTTTTGAGGATCGTTTTCAAGAAATGGTACCATCCCGCGCCGATAATATCATTATTATTTTAATGTAAATTAAAAAAAAAATAAAATAAAAATAATAATTTTGTAATTTCCGGTTACAGTTAACACTCAATATTATATTAGTTTCAGATGTACAGCATAGTGGTTAGACATTTATATACCTAACAAAGTGTCCCCCCAGATATTTCTAGTACCCACCTGGCACCATACCTACTTATTACAATATTATTACTGAAAATATCCCCTGGGCTGCACTCTACACCCCTATGACTATAGCGTAACTGCCAATCTGTCTTTCTCAGTCTCTTTACTTTTTTTCCCCAGTCACCCAACCACCCCCCACCCGCCCGCCGGCCTGCAATCTGGCAGCCATCAGCCTCTTTGTGTCTATGAGTCTGTTTCTGTCTTCTTTGTTCATTTATTTTGTTGTTTTTTTTAGATTGCACACATAATTCAAATCCTATGGCATTTGTCTTTCTCTGCCTGACCTGTTTCACTCAGCTTAGCACCCTCCAGGTTCATCCACGCTGTCGCCAATGGTAAGATTTCTTTCCTTTGTTTTGGCCCAGTCCTGTTCCATTGCACGCATGCACCACAGCTTTGTCCAATCGTCTACTGATGGGCATATGTTTTCTTAATTTATCAGTCGTATTAAACTTAGGCTATTTTTTTTTTTTTAATATATCTTTATTGATTTCAGAGAGAGGAAAGGAGAGGGAGAGACAGACAGATAGAAACATCAATGATGAGAGAGCCATTGATCGGCTGCAGCCCGCATGTGCCCTGACTGGGAATCGAACCCCGATCATCTAGATCCTAGGTCGACGCTCAACCGCTGAGCCACGCCCAGCCGGGCTAAACTTAGGCTATTTGATGAGCCCTGGATGGGTGGCTCAGCAGGTTGGAGCATCACCCCATAAGCAAAAAAGGCATGGATTCGATTCCGAATCGGGGCACATATCTGGGTTTCAGGTTTGAACCCCAGTAGGGGGAGTGCAGGAGACAGCCGATCAATGACTTTGTCTTATCACTGATGTTTCTCCTCTCTCCCTCTCCCTTCCTCTCTCAAATCAATAAATATATATAAAAAAATCAATAGAAACATATCCCTGGGTGAGTATTAAAAAAAAAATATGGGGGGACATGTACCATTCCCTGCCGCTGAGCTGCAGGATCCTTATTTGAATGCCTGAATTAGAGAAGTTAAAGGGAGAATCCTCAGCCGTTGGACTCATGGAAGGACAAACCTGATCGGAGAGGGTATCTGCCTGTCAGGAAAGCAGCTCGGCTCGGGGTGCAGAGAGAGGCCGCGGCGATGTGCTGGGTGAGCAGGACCCCACCCTCTGCCAGGCGGTCAATATTTGGAGTCCTATGGGGAGAGACAGACAGGGGCGGTTTTCATTCCTTCACCAACAGAAACTCACGTTTTCCCCATCGACGTCTCCTGGTCATTGCTGAACCCACGAAGGTCCTCCTATCAATGACCAGAGGAGATGGCGAAGGGCGTTCACGACCTTCCGAACCGTCGAGGAAACTCATCGACCGGAGTCGACCTTAGGACCTGTGTTTCTGCAAATGAAACGGGTGCTGTGGGGAGCCCAGCAGCGGGGAGGGCCCTTCTCACTTGGGGTTCACAGTCTTGGTTGGAAGGGTCTTAGCGCCTTGTAGGGGGGCGTGGGAGGGTGGGATCCCGATGTAGCTTCATGGTGGTCTCCAAGGGCAATGAGACCGCGATGGAGGCGACGAGCTCATTGTAAGAGCAAAGCAGTAGCAGGGACACATGGGCTTCGAGGCAACACTGATTTTAAAAACATCATCTTCAGGCCCTGCCTGGTGTGGCTCAGTGGTTAGACTGTCGGCCTGCACACCGAAGGGTCATGGGATTGATTTCTGGTCAAGGGCGTGTACCTGGGTTGCAGGTTCGATTCCTGGTCCCTGCCGGGGTGCATGTAGAAGGCAACCCATCGATGTGTCTCTCTCACATGCATGTCTCTCTCTCTCTCTCTCTCCCCCTCCTTCCCTTCCACTCTCTCTAAAAATCAATGGAAAAAAATGTGCTTGGGTGAATATTAAAAAAATAATAATAAAAATAAAAACTAGAAACATTGTCTTTAGAGGGTTTCAAAGGCGGGGGGGGGATCTATAATACTCTGAATAAATAAAAACAAACGTTTTCCGTGGGCTGTGCTAATGGCGATGGTATTTAAAAATAAAACCATTACTCCTGTGTGGGATGGGCTGGAGCCGGGGTTATTGCAGGCCTGGGAGATGGCAGGATTGGGAGTGTTCAGTGGCTTGTGCAGAATTCTGCTAACGTTTGGATTGTTTGTATCAAGGGCCAGATGCATTGTCTGTGGTCTCTGCGTCGGGGCCACGCCCGGGCCGTTCTCTCCTTGCCTGATTGTGTCATTGCCATAGCAGCCGATGTCCCCAATGCCAAGGTCGTCCGCCATCAGCAGAAGGATGTTGGGTCGAGAGCCAGGTACACCCCTACCGTTGGTGGGCCTCAGAACGAGGACACCGACTGCTGCAGCCAGCCAGCCCCTAAAAAACAAGCTAACAACCCAAACAAATCGTCAGTAAGAAGTCTCTCTGGCTTTGTATCTCCTACAAGGAGTAAAGAGACTCAACCAGGGCATGCACATAAGTAGTGCTCCGACCCACAGGGTCATGAAATAAAGACACCTGATGGGCTCCTTGGGAAAGCAGACACCTCCCACGGGAGATGAAAAATCATGGGTGTCCCAGGGGGCTGGATACCTGCTGGCCCAGAAGCCTGCCCACCACGGTAGCCACCAGGGCTTGACATCTGCTCGGATGGGGGCAAGTGATACAGACTTCCTCCCCAACCTGCCCAGGTTACCCCCAGGTAGGGGACCCCATGGAAAAACATCAATGAACCCCGAGTCTCACGCCCGGTTTCCAAGACACACGATCGATCCGTCACCGAGGAAGACCCGCTTTGTCATCGGTGGATTCTGCCACATGAAGACCCGTGGAGGCAGGGATGGGAGATTCAGGGCCAAATTCCATCTTACCTAGAACGTCCCGGGCGTAACATGTCCTCTCTGGCTTCCTGTCTCCTACGAGGAGCGAAGAGATGCGGAATCAGACAGGGCCGCAGGACGTGAAGCCGTTCGATAAGCAGAACAGGAAGGAGGGAAGGAAAGGGAAGCCGTTCGATAAGCAAAACAGGAAGGAGGGAAGGAAAGGGAAACTTTGGTTATCTCTGGTATGATCCGTACAACCTTGAAGCAGCTACTAAAAACTCACAAAAGAGCCCTGGCCCTGTGCATTGGAAGGTCAATGGTTCGATTCCCAGTCAGGGCACATGCTGGGGTTGCAGGGTCCACCCCCAGTAGGGGGCTTGCAAGAGGCAGCTGATCCATGACTCTCTCACATTGATATTTCCATCTCTCTTTCCCTCTCCCTTCCTTTCTCTAAAAATCAATAAAAACACATTTATAAAAAATACAATGAAAGAAAATGATAGAAAAAGAGAGAGTAGAAGGCTGGCACCCAGTGGGAAACGGGGAGGTGCTTAAGGATACAAAGTTGCAACTAGAAGGTCTGCAGTTGCAACTGGCAGCACAGAGGTGACAGTCAGCGCTACTATGTTACTAAAGTCAAAGTGTCTGACTGATGGCATCTTAATTGTTCTTAACACTCAATGATTAGCAGTGATTCTGCAACCCTCAGAAGCTGTTGGCTCCTGTTACTGTTGCAACCATCTTGCGAAACCCAGGTCCTTGCACAATGAGCTTCCCCATAGTGGTATCTCTCCATCCCATCCCGGTTTAAGAAAAGAAAATGCGAACAAGAGAAGGAAAGGGTTTCTTCAAGACAGTCGAACCCATAATTTTGCCTGGGGTTCTATTCCTGGAGAGAAGGGACCGTCTGCTTCTTGGCTGCCCCTTGGACCCCGGGGAAGGACAGTTAGGCGTCACCACGACGCTTGGCCCTGTCCCCAGCTTGGTATTTCATCCCCAGCCTGTCTTTAAAATCCAGTCTCCATGCTGTAAAATGTCTAAAAACCTAGTCCCTTCCCCCTCTCCCTCCACACATTTTGTTTTTTATTTATTTTTATTTATTTATTTTTTTCATTTTCTAGTTGATTGGAGACTGCACCACGCCAGAGTTTCTTCTAAATCTTTGCCAGGGGATGCACTGTACCAAGCAATGGGGTGCTGTTTGAAACAGCTGTCCAGAGTCCCCCCCAGGAAGGGGGGACAGCTGTATAAAAGCATCTTGGTGGCCGAGGGAGAAATGCAAGTTACCTGAACACGTGCGCTGCAGCTGGAGATCGGTGTGCGTGGCTGGCTGGTTGTGCAGGGAAAGATCTCCTCCTGCACAGGGCGCCGCAGGCTCTTGCTGGCTCACAATCCCCACCTCTCAGGCCCGTGCACGCATGTGCAAGGGTAGCCGGTTTACTCTCCAAATAAAACACGAATTCCAGAGGCACTCACGTTAGGTTGCTCAGACAATGCGAGGAGAATGGGCCCCCAGTCATCTGGAGGTCTGTTTTAATTCCTGGGTTGTGTCCCTCCCAGAAGGACGCCAGCAGCTTGCTCCATCCGAGACAGTAGCTCCTTTATTCCCTGAAAGGCTGGCCTGTGGTCAAATAAAAAAAAAAGCAAAAAAAAAAAAAAAAAAAAAGCTATGCCTGGCTTCCCTCCAATCCTGCAAAACAGTTACCCTGACAATTTTGTTGTTTTTATGATTATTATTTTTTGCCTCCGCCCTTCTGACATCAGCCTCAAAAATATGAAAGAAAAGGACACAAAATAGCTGTGACTACTACGTGCCAATAATGCTTAGCTACCTAACGCCATATATATATAAACTTATTTGGGGGCTGAGTGCCAAATTTCTTCTTTTTTATCCACGAAGGAACATTTTAAACTTTTTTTTTTTTCCATGTGGCCGCAGAACATGGGAGTCAGGCGTCGGAGGTAAAAACGATGCTTTTCTAAGGCCTTTGCAAATAGGACCTTTTCCTCACGTGTCTACAAGTCGAACAAACATCTAAATAATGTTTAACCTGCCCTGGCCGGTGTGTGGCTCAGTGCTTAGGGCACCGGCCCGCACGCTGAAGGGTTGTGGGTTCGATTTCCGGTCAGAGATGGGTACCTGGGTTGCAGGCGGGATCCCCGGACCCGGTTTGCATCAAGGCTCCATGTACATTTTTGGGGGGAGTTTTTTTCCCATTGCTTTTCGGAGAGACTGGAAGTGGGGAGAGAGAGGGAAATATCAATGTGAGAGAGACACATGGGTTGGTGGCCTCCTGCACCCGCTTGACTCTCTCTCTCATCATAGATGTTCCTAAATTTCCCTTCCTCTCTCTGAAATCAATAAAGATATATTTACAAAAAAAGTTCTGCATAATAATAATAATAATAATAATCAATTTAAGAAATGTTTCCTAAGGGTCATGAGCAAAAAGACAACCTTGAAATCCGTGTTCCTAAGGGAGTCACCTTAACTCGGATGTTATTAAAAGAGCAAAAACCAAATGTGTCTGTTGGGGCAAAACGCATGGCGGGTTTCCATGAGAAAACGCCTTCTATATGGAGCCCTATTAGCATCATCATTTTTTTTTTTTTATCTATAAAAGCTCTCTTTAAAGTCAACTCTTATCTCATGTTTTGAAACACGTCTCAACGTCTTCTGCAGATTGATCCAGCTCTTATCTGCTGACGACAGGCTTTGCAAACCCTTTTTATTTTATTTTATTTTATTTTATTATTTTATTTTATTATTTTATTATTTTATATTTTATTTAATTTTAATTTAATTTTATTTTTATTTTATTTTATTTTATATTTTATTATATATTTTATTATTTTATTTTATATTTTATTTTATTTTATTTATTTTATATTTTATTTTATTTTATTTTATTTTATTTTATTTTATTTTATTTTATTTTTTATTTTATTTTATTTTATTTTATTTTATTTTATTTTATTTTATTATTTTATTTTATTTTATTTTATTTTAATTTTAATCTCTATGGTTTCCAGATCTGGGCGGGGTTGTTGTGCCATGCCTCTGCGTTTGCAGGTTATTAACCGTTTCCCAGGCACTGCACGCAAGGTTTACAAGCACCGTGTCAGCCCTGGCCAGGTGAGTCAGTGGTTAGAGCATCCTCCCGATACCCCAAGGTCTCGGCTTTGATCCCTGGTCAGGGCACATACAAGAATTAACCGATGATGCATCAATAAGCAGAGCAGCAAATTGATCTCTCTCTCTCTCTCTCTTTTCTTTCTCTCTAAAAAATAAATAAATTACAGACAATAGTATCAATAGTATGGGGAAAACCTGGGGGGCAGGAATGCGGCTGTGGGGTGGAGGGGATCAATTGAGGAGAAACGTGGACATCTGTAATACTTTCAACAATAAAGATACATTTTTTTCTTTTTTAAATAAAGGCTAAGAAAATTTAAAAAGCAACATTGTTTTAGCTAATCCAATCACTCTGAGGAAGATATTTTTAACACACACACCCCCTTCCCTCCCACGAATATCATTATAGTTGAGGAAACCTGGGCTCACTGAGCTTATGTCAATTAACAGGTTCAAACCCAGCTGGAAAGTAGCAAAGCTAGAAACGGGAACCCAATGCCTCTGAGAGCCATGATCTTACACACTGTGCTACAATGTTTCTCATGAAAGGATACAATTCTCCTTCCCGAAGCATGACCCCGAGAGCAGATGTGAGGCGGGGAATCAGCTGTTGTATTTCAGCACTTGGAGGCGTCAGGAGATAGGCTGGGTGTCAGGGTGACCACCGGGCCCCTGTCCCCAGTGTCCCAGTTTCGAGGCTGTTCTCACGTCAGATCTCCACTCCTCGATATGCTGTGTTGAGTGGATAAAAAAAAGCTGTGGTACATCTACACCATGGAATACTATGCAGCTGTGAAAAAGCAGCATATGTTACCCTGTCAGCCCTGGCCAGGTGAGTCAGTGGTTAGAGCATCATCCTGATATCCCAAGGTCTCGGCTTTGATCCTTGGTCAGGGCACATACAAGAATTAACCGATGATGCATCAATAAGTGGAGCAACAAATTGATCTCTCTCTCTCTCTTCCCCTTTCTCTCTAAAAAATAAATAAATTACAGACAATAGTATGTGGAAAACCTGGTGGGGGGCGGGAACATGGTTGTGGGGTGGAGGGGATCAATTGAGGAGAAACGAGGATCTCCACTCCTCGATATGCTGTGTTGAGTGGATAAAAAAAAGCTGTGGTACATCTACACCGTGGAATACTATGCAGCTGTGAAAAAGCAGCATATGTTACCCTTTGGGACAACAGGGAGGGACCTGGAGAGTCTTATGCTGAGTGAAATAAGCCAGGCAAAGAAAGACAAGTATCCCCTGACCTCACTCATATGTGGAATCCAATGAACAAAATAAACAGACGAACAAAATAAATCCAGAGACACAGAAGCATAGAGCAGATGGAGGGATCTCAGAGGGAAGGCGGGTGGGGAGAGATGAACCAAAGAATTTATATGCAAATATGCATGACGCACGGACACAGACAATAGTGTGGGGAAGGCCTGGGATGCGTTGGGAACTGGGTGGGAAGGCAATGGGGGAAAAAGCAGAAACATCTGTAATACTTTTTCAATAATAAAGATAAATAAAAAATAGCTATATGGCCCTTCTTTGACTCCTATTGCATTCTATAAATCTTAAGAGCAAAGAAAAGGGGCTTAAAACCCTGTCAATGGCAACTTCAAAGCAAAATGTCCTAAAATTTCCCACTAGGTGAACGAATCGGGGATCCTGGTTCATTCCACCAAGAGAACAAGTCACTGAATGCTGGCAGGTCAGAAACGCGAATTTGCACCAGCTGGCGTCCCAGTCCTGTCTCTGCCTATGTGGGGAAACTGGGGAGACCACAAGCCTCCTAGGTTTGCGAGGAACCACGTGCAAACTTCACAGAGGTGTATCCTGTTAACTTTTTAAAAAATTGGATCTGGCCCGGTCGGTGTGTCTCAGGGGTTGAGCGTCGACCTATGAACCAGCAGGTCAGGGTTCGATTCCCAGTCAGGGCACTTGCCTGGGTTTCGGGGGCTCGATCGCCAGTAGGGGGCGTGCAGGAGGCAGCCGATCAATGACTCTTTGTCATCATTGATGTTTCTCTTTCTCTCCCTTCCTCTCTCTGAAATCAATACAAAAAAATCATTAAAATCATTAAAAAAAAAAAAATTGGATCTGTACCCTGGATTGTACACAACTCAGAACCCGCGTCTCTGCAGCCTGGCCCTGGGTCAGGATCACGTGCGGAAGTTTTTAAAACACGGGCTTCAGCCCTCACTGCCAACCTGTGTGAGTCAGGAGGTTGAGGGCTGGGTCCAAGAGAGCACAGCTAAAAATAAAATTTGCCCTTGACTGAGCCGTTGTCAAAATAACGTTAGTGAATGGAGCCGGAGCTGCCATCCCTGAGGAACTGGCTGGCACATCTGAGGCCTCCAAGTTTGGACGTGAAACACTTTGCTGACAGGAGATTTCAAGCCAGAATTTGCCTGTGGGGCCGGCTACTTTCATCAGAGAGATGTTTAAAATTATTTAAATGAATGTAAATGCAGACGCAGGTTATCTTGTGACCGGTCAGCAAGGTGTTTAAAATAAAATCACCTTTGCATGGGCCGAAAGCCACCTCGTGCCCCCAAGAGCTGTCTGCAAAGATGACTAGAAAGCAGGTGTGACGACCACTGAGGAGACAAAGTAACCTTTGCATGGGGCCTAAAGCAACATTGTATCCAAAAGAGCTGTCTGCTAAGACCACTGACGAGACAAAGTAACTTTTGCACGGGGCCTAAAGCAACATTGTATCTAAAAGAGCTGTCTGCTAAGATGACGGGGAAGCAGGTGTGACGACTACCGGATGGGGGGGGACAGGACTGAAGATTAAACACGTTTAGAATCAGCACCATGACGTCCTGTTACCTGCACCCACAGCCACGCCCTCCCGCTGTGGGTGTCACTGTGGCCCGTCCCTTCCTCACAAACACCCGTCGCCTCTGTCCCGTCATCGGGAC
The DNA here is from genome assembly GCF_054644295.1 of Miniopterus natalensis. NCBI lineage: Eukaryota > Metazoa > Chordata > Mammalia > Chiroptera > Miniopteridae > Miniopterus > Miniopterus natalensis. The sequence goes on along the minus strand of NC_142103.1, from coordinate 105,874,349 downwards.
GCCGTTTGGGCTCCAGCCTGAACCCGAGCTCTCCGAGTCGCTGCTCTTGCTGATCTCAAATACACGGTGCGGCCTCTCCCCTTGAGCGACCTTGTATTGTTAGGTGAACACCTACCAGGGTTAGGAACAGTCTTAAACCATAATTCAAATTTCTGCTGTAGAGCTGTCTCCCTTCCCGGAAACACACACACACATGTTACATGCATGTACACACGTATACATACGATACCATCTACCTAAATATATATTCACACACATACATAGCTATACACACACGTATGATATATACACATATATAAATATACTCACACGCACATATATAGCGTATCCCCCCAAAATGTATACATTTTATAAAATATTTTTTTTATTGATTTCAGAGAGAGGAAAGGAAAGCCATGGGGTTTCCCTATGGCTTCTCGGGGCGTCAGTCACGGCCAACAAGAAAACCGTCGTCTCCATGATTTTTTAATTTTTTTTTTCTTTCCCTGAGCCCTTTTCAGCTGCTTGGAGACATTGCATGTTTGGTCTCGGACCACAGCCATGGAGCGAGTCACATTCGTTTTCTTGTTTGTTTCCCGGTGTATATAAAAGTCATGTTTGTACTATACTGTAGTGTATTAAGAAAGTAAGAGGATTATGTAGAACGAATGCACAGATTTTAATGGAAATGACCCACGTGCCCATCCGTAGGCGAGCGGATAAAAAAAAGCTGTGGTACGTCTAGGCCGTGGAATACTATGCAGCTGTGAAAAAGGTGGGTCTCTCGTATCCTTTGGGGCAGCAGGGAGGGACCTGGAGGGTGTGAGGCTGAGTGAAATAAGCCCGTCAGAGAAAAGACAAGTATCTCGTGATCTCACTTATATGTGGAATCTAATGAACAAAATAGACCCAGAGACGGGGAAGCGTGGGACAGACCGAGGGCAGCGGGAGGGCAGCAGGAAGAGATTAAGCAAAGAACTTATATACGTATACGCTTCACCCGTGCACCTTGCGATGGTCTCTCCCCCTCGGATGTGCGGGTTGAGGCTTCACGATGCCACGTTTACGAGACGTGTTTTAAGCCCAGAAGGTGGAAGCCGCTCTCGAAAACCTACGGCAGAGTCCAAAATGCTGAAATCCCCTTGTTACCGTTCTACGGGGTGTCCCGGAAAAAAAATGCACCCGCATTTTGAATGATGATAAACTCCGTGCTGATGACTAGGGGCCCTTTAGGATAAATGTGCTTCGCCCAAAGCTTAGTCGGGCCTCATCCATTATTTCAAATCAGCTAAACCTGAAAAAGAGTGAAAATTAAGGGAGGGACCAGCTGTGAAAGTGTGTGTATGTTTTTGTTTGTTTTTTTGGGGGGGGTGGGCGACACCCTGTATTCCCTCTTCCTGCCTTTTAAAGCCAGACTGTAGACCTTGGTTAAACTTAGAAATAATTACGTCGGCAGGAAACGTGCCCAATATCATTAGGTCCCCTTAATTATATATAAGCGTGTGTGTGTTTAGTGCCCATCAAAAGGCCGAGAGGAATGAGTTATTTGCTAAATTACTATGCAGCAGCTGTTCCGGGGGGTGTGTGATGCTGAAATATAAAAATATAAAAATGATTGACAGGCTCTCGAGGTGCCCGACGTCGGCACTTAATGAGTATTTAATTATAACAGTGGGGGCAGGAACTGGGAGCTGTCCCAGGGGCTCGGACGTGCAGGGCCGGCGGCCACAAATGCGGGAGACGGAGAGACAGCTGGACCCAGGTGAGTAAAATACGTGAACTTGCCCGAATTCGGGTTCTGAGCTCTTAAGTGGTCAGCTGGGGGTGAGAGTGGGCAGGTGAGTATTTCTTTTATGAAACCGGCTCTCTCCTCTTTTTAAAAATGTGCTTGAATTTCACCTACATAGACTTTTGCAAGGTATCTGGCTTTTTAAAAAATTTTGAGACGTAGGACGGGTCTTGTCTAATGCGTAGACGATCCCCACGCCGGCTGGGGCAAGACAGAAAGGAAGATTTTAATCAGATTTTAATCACAGATGCGTTTGAAATTTTTCATCTCGCTGGTCTATTTCAGAATAACAAGGTTCCAAGGATCCTTGGCTATCGGGAAACTCGAAAGGAGTTAGGGGGCTGCGTGCGAATCTCTCCGGAAATCGCCGGCCTAAGTTAGGAACCGGCTAATCCTGTCATCACCCAACAAGTCAGTTCCCTCCAGCAGGGACCCGAGTGCGAGGAAACCGCCAGGGAACCTGCTGTCTAACTTTTAATATGACTGCGTTTCAGTTAAAAAACGAATAGAGTTGGAAGGTTTATATTTTAAGTCCACAAGTGTGTCGTGAGATACTGAGAATGTTGCATCCTTTAAAATAACAGCGTGAGCCCGGCCGGCGTGGCTCAGGGGTCGAGCGCCGACCTAGGATCCAGGTGATCGGGGTTCGATTCCCGGTCAGGGCACAGGCCCGGATTGTGGGCTGCAGCCGATCAATGACTCTCTCATCATTGATGTTTCTGTCTCTCTCTCTCCTTCCACTTCCCTCCCTTCCACCGTCTCTGAAAATCAATGGAGAGAAATATCCTCGGGTAAGGAGATGCCGGGTGGAAAGGGTCTTGATATTCCTTAGGCTCCTGACCCGATACGTACAATCCTCCCACACCGTCCGAACCCCCTTTACCACAGGGAGTGGTTTGTTCAATGTCCATCGATTTAACAAACGGCATCGGTTCCTGGCCCCTGAGGGAGAGCCAGGCTCGGGCGGCCGGTGACCAGCCACTGGGACTCTTTCCCTCTCCCTTCCTCTGTCTCTAAAATCAAGGAAAATGTATTATAAAAATAAAAATAGAAATAACAATAAAAATAAAGATAAAAATATTGATAAAAATAGAAATAGAAATAAAGCCCAGCCGGGCGTGGCTCAGCGGTTGAGCGTCGACCTAGGATCCAGGTGATCGGGGTTCGATTCCCGGTCAGGGCACATGCCCGGGTTGTGGGCTCGATCAATGACTCTCTCATCATTGATGTTTCTGTCTCTCTCTCTCTCTCCCTCTCCTTTTCTCTCTCTGAAACCAATAAAGATATATTTAAAAAAAAGAAATGAAAATAGAAATAAAAATAAAATAGAAATAAAAATAAAAATAGAAATAGCAATTAAAAAATAAAATAAAATAAATAAAATATAAAATAAAATAATAAAATTAAAATAAAATAAAATAAAATAAAAAAATAAAATAAAATAATAAAATAAAATAAAATAAAATAAAGGATGGGTGTGTGGGTCCCAGCAAATGCCTCCAGGTAGTAAGCAGCCTGTAGAGATGCTGCATGTGAGGGCCGGACCCGAGGTCTGAGATGGGAACGTGTCCCTGGATATGGGACAGACACACACGCTATATACTGAATCCCACATCCTCAGCTGACCCGTCTTGAGAAAGTCTTTAAACCCTGTGATTTCCCCCGGTTGCCTCTCCATTAAAAGGGGTGAGCAATCGTCCTCTTGTGCAAGACGCTGGGGGAGGTGTCCCGAGGGCGCAGTGGGAACCCGGCCTGTAAAGTACAGGAGCAGGTGACTCACCTTATCACGTGTGTCATTTGCCCCGAGGGTGGCTCCTGGGCCTACGAGAACCGCACCCTGTTGGAGAAATTGGAGGCTCTGAGGTTTCGGGGTGAGGGGGGGATGCCAGGCTGGACCACTCCTTGGACTGTTATGAAAGAACATATTGAGTCGGGCCACCACGGCCACAGGCGAGGGCCGTTTGTCATTGTGTGTGTGGGTTTTTTTACTTTTTTATTTTTTAAATTAAAAAACACACAATACAATATACAGACAACATATACAGACAATATACAGACAACCGGTTTATTAGGGAATTGCAGCCCTGAGGCCTATCTAATCTTACGAACCAGTATCGCCCCAATAAATTCAACTACGAAACGCATCAATAAATGTAAAAAAATTTAAAAGAATAGCAAATACCTCAATTCAGGGAGGTGTATCAATCGTGCTGGGGTTGAGGTTTTTTAATCCCAAGGCCAGTGGGACGTTACTGGACATCTTCAGGGGCTATTGCAGCCGGGTTTGGGTATCTGCAGGGTTGGCTGGCTTGGCTGGGTCGCCGAGAGGCCAGCTGCCCAAAACGGGGGGGTCGGAGCCAGTTTGGAGGGTTCAGGGGTATGCAAGAGAGAGAGACGCCATCAGTCACCTGGGGACAGGGAGGGGACTGAACACCGATGGACGCAAATGAATTTAAGAAACTGTGATTTTTAAAATTTATTATATTTTTATTTTTTTTGAGGTGGAACAAACAGACCTCGGAATTCACCGGATGACGTTTGGGGTTGGAAAACCCGTTTTCCTGCCTGAGGGGACCATGCGGCTGGTCATATCCCGGTAATGACCTTCGGTCAAGGGCATTCATGGGCATTTTCCGGACTATTCAAGCATTTGGCCTTTGCAGGTGGATTACCCTGTGGTCTGAAATTTAGTGGAATAGTTTCGTGTTAAGTTTCCGTTTTCAGACGTTAAAAGAATTGCTGTGAGTTGTGTTTTGTTTTGTTTGTTTGTTTCAAAATATTTTTTATTGATTTTTAGAGGGAGGGGAAGAGAGAGGGAGAGAGAGAAACATCAGTGATGAGAGAGAAACGTCGATTGGCTGCCTCTTGCTCGCCCCCTACTGGGCATGGAGCCCACAACATGGGCCTGTGCTCTGACCGGGAATCGAACCGGCGACCTTTCGGTTCATAGGCCGAGGCTCAACCACTGAGCAACACCAGCCAGGACGTGCGTCTGTCTTTGTTTCTGTTCTGCTGTTGAGTGTCCTCCACCTGCTATATGGACGTAATTTCTTTCTTTTTTTAAAAAAAATTTTAAAAAAATACATCTTTATTGATTACAGAGAGAGGAAAGGAGAGGGAGAGAGAGATAGAAACATCAATGATGAGAGAGTCATTGATCGAGCCTGCCACTGGGCATGTGCCCTGACCGGGAATCGAACCCAGATCGCCTGGATCCTAGGTCGACGCTCAACCGCTGAGCCACACCTGGCCGGGCTGGACGTAATTTCTTGACAAGGGAGAAACAGCAGATGTAGCCGACCCCAGAAGACTGAGTCTTGGAGCAGAAAGTTCTGGGCTCAGACCCAGGAGGCTACTCGAGCTCCTGGTTGCACTTTCCACTTTGAGCAGCTTAGAGCAAAAACGATGAACCTATAACACGCACAGGGTGGGGCAGAAGTGGGTCTACAGCCGTGGGTACGGAAAACGCAGAGTTTCTTCGTGTATTATTATTTGTTAATTATTGGGCTGTTTTCCACACGGACCACGGTAAACCTGCTTTGGCCCCGCCTTGTATTAGAAACCACGGCTGAGCGTGAAGAGAAAACCGAACCCGACTAGCTGGCTCTTTGCTCTGATTTTACTGTTTTGTTTCCACTTTTTTTGCAATGAAATCAAATTATGAAGCTTCACATTCAAACGACTGATAGAATTTGTTTTTTTTTTTGGAAAGGCCTCTTATTGCTAAAACAACAGTGGTGCTTCAGTTTTGGAATGTAATTCGTCCCGGGAGCCCGTACGAGTTCTGAAACGTTTGGAAAACCGAGGGATCCACAGCCCACAACTAGGCCTCAGGGTCTTGCCCTCGGCGGAAGCCAGCGTGGGGTGTGTTTGACTTCCGAGGCGTGTTTGAAAACCGAAGCATTTCCTTCCGGGTCGACGGGCCTGCATAGACCGAAATGTTTGTCAGCGGAGACGTTGGGAAACCGAGGTACCATCGTATTTGAAAAATTTGGTAAATTTAAAGTCAGAATGCGTGTGAAACGAAGGTGTCAGTTAGACTATATTAACATAAAAAATACTCTGGTTTTTGAGTAAGCGCCAGCTCAGGGATGTTGGACAGTGAACATTTATAAGGGATACCATTAATTCCGTTTTTATGATTTTTTTTGTTTGTTAATCATCACCAGAGGCTATTTTTTTCATTGATTTTTTTTTTAAATAAAAGAAGGTTGAAGGGCCCAGTTGGGGTGGCTCAGCAGTTGCGCATTGACCGACGAACCAGGAGATCGCTGGTTCGATTCCTGCTCAGGACATAGGCCCCGGTTGTGAGTTTGGTCCCCAGTAGGGGACGAGCAGGAGGCAGCCGATCCCTGACTCTCCCAATTGATGTTTCTCTCTCTCTCCCTCTCCCTTCCTCTCTCTGAAATCAATAAAAACGTATTTAAAAAAAAAATAAACAAGTAAAAAAGAGGGAGGGAGTAGGCGAAAGAAATATTGATGTGAGGGAGACACATCGATTGGTTGCCTCCTGTGTGCACCAGCCTGCACCTGGGCTGGGGATTGAGCCTGAAACTCAGGTACGTGCTGTTGGCCGGGGAATCGAACCCGAGACCCTCCAGTGAGCTGGCCGACGCTCTAAGCACTGAGCCAAGCCAGCCAGGGCTATTTTATTTTATTTATTTTATTTTATTTTATTTTATTTTAATTTTATTATTTAATTTTATTTTATATTTTATTTTATTTTATTTTATATTTTATTTTATTTTAATTTTATTTTATTATTTTATTTTATTTTATTTTATTATTTTATTTTATTTTATTTTATTATTTTATTTTATTTTTTATTTTATTTTATTTTATTTTATTTTATTTTATTTTATTTTATTTTATTTTATTATTTTATTTTATTATTTTATTTTATTTTATTTTATTTTATTTTATTTTATTTTATTTTATTTTATTTTATTTTATTATTTTTTCCAAGTTGCTACAAATGCAAAAGTGAATTGATAGTTGTGTTTATTTATTTTTGGTTGTTTTTTTTGTTTGTCTGTTTTTTTCTTTCCCAAATACTCACAGGGGCTGCTGGCTCTGGGTGTCCCTGTGGTGCATGGTTGGGGGCCTCCATGCCGTGTTCGTGACCAGGAACTCCAGGCCCAACATTGTCCTGTTGATGGCCGATGACCTTGGGCTGGGAGATTTATGCTGCTATGGTAACAACACAGTCAGGTAAAGACCCCCCACCCCCCACCCCCCCAACCCTGGCTGGTGGCATCTCCTGGGGGGAGGGAAGGGCTCCCCAATCCCATCGCTGTCAGTTCTCAACACGAACAGCAGAGGGCGCGCTAGGCAAGCGGCAAAAGATCAGGCCCTCATTTCGTATCTCTGTCTTCTTACCTACAGGGGGCGCTGCTGTTGTTTTTATTATTGTGTTTTTAAAAAAACCCCAAAACACCCCCAAAACACATAATACAAACATCTTTTTAACCCATTGAAAGCAGGCCGTTCAGAGGCATTTAGTAAATTCGCAGCGGTCCACCCAGTGTCGATTCATTGGTAATCCCAGCTCATCCCTCCCCCAGGCCCTGACAACCACTATCCTGCTCTGTGTCTCCCTGGAGTCCCTGGTGCTGGAAATTTTATATAAATAGAATATATAAGGTATCTCTTTGCTGCGGCTGCCCTAAGGAGCCCAGACAGGGCAGCTTCGACAGGACATTTATTTTCTTCCAGTTCTGGAAGCTGGGAGGCCGAGATCACGGTGTGGACACGACTGGTTCCTCCTGAGGCCTCTCTCCTTGGAGAGCAGACGGCTGTGTGGCCCCTGAGTCCTCACACGGTTGTCCCTCGGTGTCCTTATTTCTTCTTCTGATTGGATCAGGACTCACCCTAATGACCTCGTTTTACCTTCATCACCTTTCTAAAGACCCGTCTCCAAATGCAGCCCCATTCTGAGGTCATGGGGTTAGGGCCCAGGCGTATAAATACTGGGGGACGCAATTCAGCCCACAACATATAATATGCGCTTTTCTGACACAGGCTACAATGCCGATGGACCTTGAACACAGCACCCGTCCCCATTGTAGCCTGTGTCAGAGCTTCACTCCTTTTCACGGCTGCGTAATATTCCCCCATGTGGATGGACCACATATCTTTGTTTTTTTTAAATATTTTTATTGATTTTACAGAGAGAGAGAGAGAAACACCCATCAGCTGCCTACTGCACACCCCGTGCTGGGGATTGAGCCTGCAACCCAGGCATGTGCCCTGAGCAGGATTCGAACTGGCAACCTCTCGGTGCATGGACCGGTGCTCAACCCACTGAGCCACACCAGCCAGGGCCAGTTTCAAGTTTTTCAACATCGTGCTCGAGTTCTTTCTAAAGCCTCTGGTACCCAGTTCCCTCCTTTATTTTTAAAAAATTTTTATTATTATTTTTTAATATATCTTTAGTGATTTCAGAGAGAGGAAAGGAGAGGGAGAGACAGAGATAGAAACATCAATGATGAGAGAGTCATTGATCGAACCCGCAACCTGGGCATGTGCCCTGACTGGGAATTGAACCCCGATTGCCTGGATCCCAGGTTGACTCTCAACCGCTGAGCCACACCCGGCCGGGCATATTTACTCATTTTAAAACCATAGAGAAATATGGTATAATTCACCGCACACACATAGACACATGCTTCCTTTTATTCAATAATTCACTTAATAAATATTTGTTTAAGAGATAAAAAAAAAAACAACAATAAAAAACGGGTCAAGAATGAGCCCTGCTGGTGGTTGAGCATCGACCCAGGAACCACTCCTGGTCAGGGCACGTGTCCAGGGTCGGGGCTCGATCCCACCAGGAGTCGTGCAGGAGGCAGCTGATCAATCACTCTCATATTGATGTTTCTATCTCTCTCCCTCTCCCTTCCCCTCTCTCTAAAAATCAATAAAAACATATTAAAAAAAAAAAAGAAAATAATCTGTTTCACACACACATGTAGAATTATCTCATTTTAAGATGCTGAGGAAAAGCACCGGTGTTGTTTAAGTATTTAAAACACTTTTTTTTGGGCAGCAATTTCGAGAACTTTTTTTTTTTTTTTCCCAGTAATTTAGAGAATTTAATACATTAGACAAAATAAAATGGGAAGTAAATTGAGTTTAAAAACACAGCATTTGGTTATTTAAAAAAGCTAAGTTTCGCTACAGCTCAGCGAATAATCCCACAGGCTTCTAATAATTAAGATTAGTATTCTTAATTATGACAGTTGACTCATCTTAGTTTGTAATCATCTTGCCTGAAGGTTCATTGTTTTATACTCTGCTTATTTTTTGCATTTAATCACAGGTGCATCCAAGTAGGTAGAAAATGGAAATTGAAAAAAAAAAAAAAAGCGTTTTAGGTTGACTGGAAACAGAGTCAACCCAAGACACAAAGGCTTTGGATCTCCTCCGTTTGGTGGGGAATGGGAAACCTCAATGCTGATTGTCTGTCTGTCTGCAGCACCCCGAATATCGACCGTCTGGCCAGGGAGGGAGTTCTGCTCACCCAGCACCTGGCAGCAGCCTCTGTGTGCACCCCGAGTCGGGCGGCGTTTCTGACAGGCCGCTACGCCATCCGATCAGGTGAACTGGGCAAATCCCACAGGCTTCTCATCTCAAACTCTGCTGTTTTATTATGCACCCTAAATCTAACCCTAACCCTAACCTAACCCTAACCCTAACCCTAAATCTAACCCTAACCTAACCCTAACCCTAACCCTAACCCTAACCCTAACCTAACCCTAACCCTAACCCTAACCCTAACCCTAAATCTAACCCTAACCCTAACCCTAAATCTAACCCTAACCTAACCCTAACCCTAACCCTAACCCTAACCCTATCCCTAACCCTAACCCTAACCCTAAACCTAACCTAACCCTAACCCTAACCCTAACCCTAAATCTAACCCTAACCCTAACCCTAACCCTAAATCTAACCCTAACCCTAACCCTAACCCTAAATCTAACACTAACCCTAACCCTAACCCTAACCCTAACCCTAACCCTAACCCTAACCCTAACCCTAAATCTAACCCTAACCCTAACCTAACCCTAACCCTAACCCTAACCTAACCCTAACCCTAACCCTAACCCTAACCCTAACCCTAACCTAACCCTAACCCTAACCCTAACCCTAACCCTAACCCTAACCCTAAACCTAACCCTAACCCTAACCTAACCCTAACCCTAACCCTAACCCTAACCCTAACCCTAACCCTAACCCTACCCCTAGCCCTAACCCTAACCCTAACCTAACCCTAACCCTAACCCTAACCCTAACCCTAACCCTAACCCTACCCCTAGCCCTAACCCTAGCCCTAACCCTAACCCTAACCCTAACCCTACCCCTAGCCCTAACCCTAACCCTACCCCTAGCCCTAACCCTAACCCTAACCCTACCCCTACCCCTAGCCCTAACCCTAACCCTACCCCTAGCCCTAACCCTAACCCTAACCCTACCCCTACCCCTAGCCCTAACCCTAACCCTAGCCCTAACCCTAACCCTAACCCTAACCCTAACCCTAACCCTAACCCTAACCCTAACCCTACCCCTAGCCCTACCCCTAACCCTACCCCTAACCCTAACCCTAACCCTAACCCTACCCCTACCCCTAGCCCTAACCCTAACCCTAACCCTAACCCTAACCCTAACCCTAACCCTAACCCTACCCCTACCCCTAGCCCTAACCCTAACCCTAACCCTACCCCTAGCCCTAACCCTAACCCTAACCCTAACCCTAACCCTAACCCTAACCCTAACCCTAAGCCAAGTTCAAGAGCACGTGTGCATTTGGCCCGTGGGAGAAGGAGCGCGGAGGAAGCTTATAGTCAAAGGCAAGAGAAACACTTGGGAGAGAAGAGACTGGAAGGGGCACAGGGGGTGCATCCGAGGACCTCAGGTAGACGCAGGGATCCGCGGGGCCCCTGCCGGGAGGGCGGGTCTGGGCGGTCACCTGGGCTCTGCTCCTGTGCCGTAGGCATGGCCTCTGCCTTCAACCTGAACCGCGCCCTCGCCTGGCTGGGAGGCTCGGGCGGTCTTCCCACCAACGAAACCACCTTCGCCAGGCTGCTTCAGCATCAGGGCTACCGCACCGGGCTTATAGGTATGGCCGGCGGGGGAGCTGCGGACGTGGGAACCCCCTCTTTTTCTGGGCCACCTCTCCAGGGGGTACCTGGGGCCAGCTTCTCTTTGCGAAGAGACAGTGAAAAAGGAGCTTAAGGCACAATGATGGACGGCCTTCAACACCTAGAGCAAGGAGTTAGAAAAACCGTGGGTATGAAAAGCAATTATGCTCATCCATTGCCCCCAAAATAGAATATTCTGTAGGGCGGGGGCCTGCTTTGGCGAGGCCATTGCTAGCTGAAAAAATGAGTGAATTTTTAATTAAAAAAAATTATTTTTTTGTTCATTGTTATCGGAAAATATCTTTTTCCATCGCTTTGATTTTACAGAGAATGGGAGGGAGGAGAAGAGATAGAGAGAGAGAGAGAGAAACATGATTGTGAGAGAGACATATTGACCGGGAATCGAACCCATGACCCTTTGGGGTACAGGGGGACTCTCTAACCACTGAGCAACACCGTTCAGGGCATGAATCAATTTTTAAAGGGATCTTCTTGAACTTGGGAACTGAAAGCGTACACAGCGAGCAAGGGGAGGCAATTACTAGCCGACGTGTTCAGATCGCCCCCCTCGCCCATGCCTGTGGGGTGTCGGTGTTGGGCAGGGGTGAGACTGTGGGTCGGCAGGTTTATGCCACAGGATTCTGGTCCCATCACTTACGCCTCTAAGGAGAGACTCTGTGACCAAGTAATTCTGAGACACGTTTCCTGTTTGTTATAGGCGCTAGTTTTAGGATTTTCCATGTAGATTGTACCTCGGACATCAGCTAAGATGGCCTCACTTTAAAAAACATGAGTTTGCAGATCTTAGCTGTTGTAAATAGCGCCGCTACGATCTGGAAACAGCCCAAGGGCCCATCCGTAGACGAGCGGATAAAAAAGCGCTGGTATATCTATACCGTGGAATACTACGCAGCTGTGAAAAAGCAGGATCTCTTACCCTTGGGGGCGGCATGGAGACACCTGGAGGGTATTATGCTGAGTGAAATAAGCCAGGCAGAGAAAGAGAAATATCCCCATGATCTCACTCATAGGTGGAGTCTAATGAACCAAATAAACTTATGGGCAAAATAGACCCAGAGACATGGAAGCGTGGAGCAGATGGAGGGAGCTCAGAGGGAAGGCAGAGGGCGTGGGGATTAACCAAGGAATTTATATGCCTATATTCATAACCCATGGACACAGAAATAGTGAGGTGAAGGCCTGGAAGAGAGGGGGGACTGGAACCAGGTGGTGGGGGGCAAGGGAGAGAAAAAAGGGGGAGCATCTGTAATACTATCAACAATAAAAATAATTAAAAAATGGGAAGGGGCTGTTCAATGGGGGAAAAGGGGACATCTGAAATACTTCCAATAATACAGATAAATTTAAAAAGAACACCCCCCCCTCAAAAAAACAACAACCCCAAAACCAATGAGTTTGTATCATCCATATGTGACCAGTAGTGAGTTTATTCCCACAAAGCTCCCGGTAGCATCAGATGAATAAACATCTTCTAAATTAGCTTTGAGGGAGACTCAGGGCACCACCAAACCTGGGTGTGAGTCCAGCTCCCCCATCATTAATATGACCTCAGGCTTCCTAATGAATCCACATAGTAGCTTTCTCATTGGTCCTAAAGGGTCTTAAAAGAACGAAATACAACAATGCGTGTGAATAAATCAGCACAGAACCTGACCCACGTGGTATGTGCTCGTTCGAGGGAATGGCTCCCATTCCCCAATTCCTTTCGCTCACGATTAAGTTTCCGGGGATAGCGTATCATCCCCACTTTGGGGACCGTGGAGAGGAGCTGCGGCCACAGAGTTTTGGTTATTTTTTTAGTGGGTGGCATGAGACAGTGAGAAGTGACTGCTCAAGGGGAACTCGGGCTCCGTCCCCAGTACAGGAAATTCAGGGGGCAGCCAGCAGGGGGCGCAGAAGAGGCAGCCAGCCGGTGACGCTCTCTCATCATTGATGTTTCTCTCTCTCTCCCTCTCCCTTCCTCTCTCTGAAATCAATACCTATTTTTAAAAAGATAAAAAAAATTAATACAAAAGAAAATACACGGCTGGTCGGTGGAAGCGTGAACACATATCAACCAAGACGCAGTCTCTGGTTTCCCAGGGAGTGCGGGGCACCTGGGAATTTTTTATTTTTATTTTTGGAAGCTTTTTTTTTTTTTTTAAATTATCTTTATTATTGAAAGTATTACAGATGCCCCCTTTTTTCCACATTGACTCTCTTCCCCACATCCACCCCCCACCCCAGGCCTTCCCCACAGTATTGTCTGTGTCCATGGGTTATGCACAGATGCATATAAGTTCTTTGGTTCATCTCTTCCAGTCCCCGCTTCCCTCTGAGACCCCTCCGTCTGCTCCATGCTTCCACGTGTCTGCATCTATTTTGTTCAGTTTATTTTGTTCATTAGATTCCACAGACGAGTGAGATCCTGGGGATCCTTGTCTTTCTCTGCCTGGCTTATTTCACTCAGCGTAATACTCTCCAGGTCCCTCCCTGCTGTCCCAAAGGGTAAGAGATCCTTTTTCACAGCTGCATAGTATTCCCCGGTGTAGATGTACCACCACTATTTTGTCCATAAGTTTATTTTGTTCATTAGATTCCACATATGAGTGAGACCGTGTGACACTTGTCTTTCTCGGACGGGCTTATTTCCCTGAACATAATACTTTCCAGGCCATAGACTCTGTCCATCTAGAAAAGAGATGGGTTTCTATTGCCCACTTTTAGCCTGAAAGATGCAGGTTTTATGCAAACAGGTGTTGGCGCCATAGCTACAGACATCTTAGCATTTGCACGGAGACGATGTCGGGACCAAGAAGATCCATGGAACCGTGGCTGGTGTGGCTCATTAATAATAAAAATAATAAAAGATCCATCAATGGCAAGAAAGTCCAAGTTTTTTGTAACTTCTCCTGACAGAAGCCCATGTTGTAGAAATGCTACCCCTGTTTCTATTTTCAGGAAAGTGGCACCAAGGCCTGAGCTGTGCCTCCAGGGATGACCACTGTTACCACCCCCTGAACCATGGCTTCGACTACTTCTACGGGATGCCCTTCGGCCTTCTGAGCGACTGCAGGGCCTCCGAGACGCCGGAGCTGCACCGGTGGGTCAGGATCAAGCTGGGCATCTCCACCGCGGCCATCGGGCTCCTCCCTCTCCTGCTGCTCATCCCCCGCTTCACCCGCTGGTTCCCGGTGCCATGGGGCATCATTGTCACCTTCGGGCTCCTCGCCTTTGTCTTTTTCGTGGGCTGGTTCTCCAGCTACGGGTTCGTGCGGCGTTGGAACTGCATCCTCATGAGGAACCACGAAATCGTCCAGCAGCCCATGAGGGAAGACAGAGTCTCCGCGCTCATGCTCAAGGAGGCCCTCTCCTTCATTGACAGGTATTCAGTCACCCACGAAAACCCAAGACACACAGGGGACTGTGATAAGAAAATAAAAGGTGCCCTGGCTGGCGTGGCTCAGTGGTTGAGCATCGATCTATGAACCAGGAGCTCGCCGGTTTGATTCTTGGGTTTCAGGCTCCATCCCCAGTAGGGGGCGTGAAGGAGGCAGCAGACGGCTGTTTCTCTCTCATTATTAATGTTCCTATCTCTCTCCCCCTCTCCCTTCCTCTCTCTGAAATCAATAAAATCCATGCTGTCCAAAAGGATACAAGGTCCTTTTTCACAGCTGTATAGTATTCCACGGCATAGACGTACCACCGCTGTTTTATCCACTCAGCTACGGATGGGCACTTAGCTATTTTAAATTGTGCTGCTATGAACATAGGGGTGCACAAATTCTTTCTGATGGGTGTTTCAGGATTCCTAGGATATATTCCCAGAAGAGGCATCGCTGGGTCATAAGGCAGCTCCATTTTTTATTTTTTTTTGAGATAACTCCATACTGTTTTCCACGGTGGCTGCACCCCTCTGCTTTCCGCAGTCGCCTCTCTCTGTAAAGGTAACTCAGTCTGACTTCCTACCCTCAGGTACAAACGCGGACCTTTTCTCTTGTTTGTGTCTTTTCTTCACGTCCACACGCCCCTCATCACCAAAGAGAATTTCGTGGGACGCAGTAAATACGGTCGCTATGGCGACAATGTGGAAGAAATGGATTGGATGGTGGGTAAGTATTCAGGAAAAGCAACCAAGCCTCTAGATCGTGGGGTCAGAAAGCAAATCTGTACTCATCGCCTCAATGGACGGCGCCTTGCGGATCTTGGGAAATCAATAGGTACACGTTTCCCTGAACTAAAAGCTGGCAAATCAGTGAAATCTGCAAATATTTCCCCCCCATTGTGCCCAGCTCCCACCCCACCCCAAGCCTCCACGGCAAAATATATAAAGAATTCATACAACTCAACACGTGGAAGACAAAGGCTCCAATTAAAAAATGGGCCAAGGGCCTCAGTGGACACGCTCTGTCTTCTCAAGGGACTGTCGACCCGTAAAAACAATGCTTGCTGGGTCCAGCAGAGTATTCACAAGCATCTATGATAGCGATGTATTACGTAATATTCTGCAATCTATACTAAAGTATAATTTAATTATGCTGCAGTGTGTAGTAATCACGAACACATGATAAACAGCCATGGTCCACGCTGAAAGGTGACAGCTCCCTGTCTCCACCTGTGCCAGGTAAGATCCTGGAGGCCCTGGACCAGGAGTGCCTGACCAACCAGACACTGGTGTACTTCACCTCGGACAATGGGGGCAACCTGGAGGCACAGGCCAGGGGCGAGCACCTGGGCGGATGGAACGGGGTCTACAAAGGTGAGGCACAGGGGCTGTCCCACTTCAGTTGATACCCCTGCAGGGTCTCCTGAGCTTTGCTCGCACCCGTGTCAACCCCCAAATGCTGTGTGGAGATGTTTAGGAGTTATACTCCCTTGTCAAGCTAGATGGGGAAAGGTGGTGAGTTTGGGGGCAGTGTGCAGAGTGGAAGACAAAAATGTGGGAAGTAATGAAAGCCTTAAGAGCGTAGCCCTGGCTGGTGTGGCTCAGTGGTTAGAGCATCAGTGGGTTAAAGGGTCTAGGGTTTGATTCTCGGTCAAGGGCGCTACCTGGGTTGCCCCAGCTGGGTGAGTGGGGGAGGCAGGCCATCCACGTGTCTCTCTCACATCGATGTTTCTCCCTCCCTCCCTTCCTTCCACTGTCTCTAAAAATCAATGGAAAAATGATCCCTAGTTGAGGGTTAACAACAACAGACAAAAAAAGCAAGCAGAGTTTATGTGTAGGTTTAATTTCCAGTTGAGGGGAGCATGACACAGTTGAGTTGAAGTCATCTTTGCCTTTGCTCTTTGCTTTTAGGTGGGAAAGGGATGGGCGGATGGGAAGGGGGCATCCGCGTTCCAGGAATATTCCGGTGGCCAACGGTGCTGGAGGCTGGGAAGGTCATTGACGAGCCCACCAGTCTGATGGACATTTACCCAACGCTGTCTTATATCGGGGGAGGAATATTGCCCCAGAACAGGTAGGAAACCACTGCTTGCTCCTAGTCTGGGGGCATAGGTTTGAGTTGCATGTGGATACATTAGATAATCTTACATGTTTGTGAAACAGATTGCTTAATTTTCTTTCTTTTTAAAAAATATAAGTTTTTATTGATTTTTAGAGAGAGAAGGGAGAGAGAGAGAGAGATAGAAACATCAATGATGAGAGTGATTGATCGGCTGCCACCTGCACACCTCCTACTGGGATCGAGCCCCAAACCTGGGCACGTACCCTCACCAGGAATGGTTCCTGGGTCAATGCTCAACCACTGAGCCACACCGGCAGGGCTCATTCTTGACCCGTTTTGTTTGTTTTTTAATCTCTTAAACAAATATTTATTAAGTGAATTATTGAATAAAAGGAAGCATGTGTCTATGTGTGTGCGCTGAATTATACCATATTTCTCTATGGTTTTAAAATGAGTAAATACGTGACATGCTTTAATGGTTTAATTCTGTGGAGTGTGTGTGTGTGTGTGTGTGTGTGGTGGTGGGAGGATGTGTATTCATTTGCAGTGGGGTTCCCCTCCAATCAAATAAGAGTAAAAAGTGCAATGTTGTAATCCATGACGCTCACTCCCAATGTCTTGCAAGGTTATCACCTTAATACTTCCATCTGCTGCCCTCTCCCATTATCTTAGAAAATGTATCATATGTCTTAATTTTTTCCCCTTTTTTGTTATAAAATAACTGAAGATGAGCGATAAATTTTATTATTTTTTTAAATTTATTTTTTAAAATATATCTTTATTGAATCCAGAGAGAGGAAAGGAGAGGGAGAGAGAGACATAGAAACATCAATGATGAGAGAGTCATTGATCGAGCCCACAACCCAGGCATGTGCCCTGACCAGGAATCGAACCCCGATCGCCTGGATCCCAGGTTGATGCTCAACTGCTGAGCCACATCCGGCCGGGCAATAAATTTTAAAAAGTCTGTCTCCTCTCCCTCCACCTCCATCCCTTCCTCGTCCATCTCTTCCCGCTCCTTCTGTAATAAGACAGGCGACTAAACCACGCCTCCCTCACCACTTTGTGCATTTTCCTTTCTCTCCTAAGAGTGATCGACGGCAAGAACCTCATGCCTCTGCTGGAAGGCAGGGTCCGCCACTCGGACCACGAGTTCCTCTTCCACTACTGTGGGGTCTACCTGCACGCCGTCAGGTGGCATCAGAAAGACTGTGAGTATGAAGACGGTAGACATGTGGGCATGTGATAAAGACACAGCCCTGTCTCCTTTTTCTCTGAGGGAGGGCAGGAGCTATGACACGTGCAAATAACCTCCAGCCAGGATGAATCTTCTCCTTAGGAAAATTATGTAAGCAGCCATTGTACTACAGTAAGTTTATCGAGGTGTGTGTCTGTATGTCTCTCTATGCTTGTATAAGCAAATAAGCAATTAGCTTATTATGCATGTATGCTAATACGCAGGTAGAGAGAGAGAGAGAGGGAATACAAATGTTCCCAACTAAGAATATTAAAAAAAATTAGCAACAGGGAGTGAACTTTATTCTAACCTACACATCAGTCACTACCTGCCTCTCCTAATTCACTGTTTCTGTCTCACCTTCACACTATCGGATGCACGTAAATAAATATATATCAACAAATGATATCGATTACCTTACATCTGTCAACGAAAGCTTTCAGAGACGTTTGGATAAAGTTATAGAATTTTTACTTGGTTGAGCTTGACTGGAACTGCAGAATAGATACGGGCTTTCTCCCGTGCAATTCCTCAGTACTGGTGTGATGCATTCTTCAGGTCAATGTGGATGAGTCTTCCCTGTAAAATGAAAGCAAACAAACAAAAAGCTTTTCCTGCCCTGGCTCAGTGGCTCAGTTCAATTCGTTGGGTGTCCTCCATGCACCAAAAGGTTGCTGCTGGTTCAGTTCCTGGTCAGGACATATGCTCAGGTTTTGGGGTTGATCCCCAGTAGGGGGCGTGCAGGAGACAGCCAATCGATGACTCTCTCATCATTGGTGTTTCTCTCTTGCTCTCTCTCTCTCTCTCCATTCCTCTCTCTCTAAAAAAAAAAAATTTAATAAAAAATTTTTTTAAAGAAGAAAAATCTTCAAGTTGGCAGTAAAATCGTGAATTTTTTGATAGCTGAGGAAACACTATTTTTGTTGTGTAACTTTTTGCAGGAGACTTTCAATTATTAACCAAAAATCATTTGAGAAATACGTGTTTAATGAAAAAAGATCCTAAAACAATAACAAATATGGCATCTCAACGAGAGGGTTCTGTTTCCCAGGTGCAACGGTGTGGAAGGTTCATTACGTGAGTCCCAAATTTTCCCCGAAGGGAGCTGGAGCCTGCTACGGGAGTGAAATATGCTCCTGTACTGGAGACGTCACCTACCACGACCCTCCACTCCTCTTTGACATCTCAAGAGATCCTTCTGAATCCCGACCGCTCAGCCCCAACAACGAAGCGTTATTCGACTCTGTGGTCATGAAAATCGAGGCGGCCGTCAAAGAGCATCGAAGGACACTCACGCCCGCTCCACAGCAGCTCTCTGTGTTCAACACTATTTGGAAACCGTGGCTGCAGCCCTGCTGTGGGAATTTCCCCTTGTGTGGGTGTGACAAGGAAGATGGCATTATAGCCAACGCTTGAGGAGCAGACAGGGGCTACTTGTTACCAACCACCCACGTGCTATTACAAAGGCTATTGGGAACAGTTCTCGGCTGACTCATTCAACCCCTTTGGGATCAACAATGACGCCCTCCACTCATTTTTTAAAAAATATGTTTTTATTGATTTTGTTTTAGAGAAAGAGGAAAAGAGAGAGAGAGAAACATCGATGAGAAAGAAATATCGATCGGCTGCCTCCTGCACGCCCCCTACTGGGGATCGTGCCCTGATCGGGAACTGAACTGGTGACCTCCTGGTGCTCAGGACAACGCTGACCCAACTGAGCCACACCGGCTGGGCCACCCATGTTTATAACCCTTAGATTTTAGTTTTTTCTTCAAGTTATGTCCTGGAACTCAGTGAGGACCAAGTGGTTCTGTATAGCAGCGAACTGAAGTGGAGCATGGTCTGTATCACGTTTTCATAATACTGTGTCATTTTTTCCAGGGCAAAGAAAGACTAAGCTGACCTTCTCCAGATCCTTGTGGATCTGTGGTTCCTAGAACGTTAGAAGTAGCAGGTCCGATGTCATTGTGTGTTTCCTTCATTGAATTTATTAGGGTGACAGTGGTTAATAAAATTATATAGGCTTCAGGGGTACAATTCTATAGTATTCTGTATATTGTGTGTTCACCACCCCAAGTCAAGTCTCCTTCCATCACCATTTATTCCCCACTTACCCTCTTTTACCTTCCCTACCCCCCTTCCTTACCCCCCATAGAAGATAATCACCATGCTGTTCTCTTTGTCCATGAATCTTTTTTTTCTTTGCTTAATCCCTTCACCTTTTTTACTCCAAACCCCTCCCCTATGATAGCTGTCAGTCTGTTCTCTGTGTCTGTGATTCTGTTTCTATTTTTTTTTTGGTGTTTGTTTATTTTGTTCATTAGATTCCACATATACGTGAAATCATATGGTCCTTGACTTTCTCTGAGTGGCTGGTGTCACTCTTTTTACACGATTCCGTTAGAAACTTCTAAACCCAGACACATTACTATTATTTTTTTTTTGGTAACCAACCTTAAGTATTTCATTTCAGCGTGAAGTAGATAGTGTGCATAAAAACCGAAGTGTTGCCACCCAGCCGGTGTGGCTCAGTGGTTGAGTGTTGACCTACGAACCAGGAGGTCACAGTTCGATTCCTGGTCAGGGCGCATGCCTGGGCTGTGAGCTCGACCCCCAGTAGGGGGCGAGCAAGAGGCAACGAGTCAATGACTTTCTCTCATCACTGATGTTTTTCTCTCTCTCTCCCTCTCCCCTCCTCTCTGTGAAATCAATAAAAACATTGAAAAAATTTAAAAAAACAACAAAATACTGATGTGTTGTCAAAATCATCATAGTCATTGTTACTCATTGATTTTCCTGTTTTCCCTTCTCTTTCTGTCTAACAAATATTTGGTTCTGGGACAAAACACTTGGCGACAGGCCTTGGCTATGCTTCCTGCTAACCATGGGGTGGGGGAGAAATCTCAGGGTTGCTTTTTTTTTTTTTAGTGTAAAATGGGGAAAACCAGTATCTATTTCACAGAGTAGCTATGCAGATTCTAATTCTTGTGAATTTGCCTTGTATACAGTGAGCATTCAATAAATATCCTTGTGATGAATGTTGTCATTGGTGTCAATGGTAATTCATTCTATTCTCTGAAGTACAGAGTCAAATAGAAAAATTACGGCTGGAAAATTTTAATCGATGACAGGCATTCAGAAAGCACATTGAGAAAGCAGGATAAACAAAGATAAATTTATAAATGAAGGCGTCATGGGAAAACTCCACATTTCAAAAGACTAAGAAAAGATCTTTAAGTGAGTTAGAAGGAAACAAGGTTGCCTACAAAATATAAAATAATTAAACTAACAGAGACTCACTAACATCTCCAAGAGAAGCCACAAGATGATAGAATAACCTAATTAAGCTTTTCAGGAAAAAAAATCTATCAACCCAGAATTATATACCCAAGTCATTCAATGATGGCGGTGAACTTTTTAAAATCCGGGAAACTATTATTGCAAAATGTCTTTTTTTTTTTTTTTTTTTAATTTAACTCTGCTTTCATGCATTTTGAAGCCTTGGTATTAGTTGCTTTTTAAAAATTTGGGAGAAGACATCTTTGTTGTTGAGAGTATTACAGATGGCCCCTTTTCCTCGCATTGACCCCCTCTACCTGGTTCTCACGCACCCCAGGTCCTCACTATTGTCTGTGTCCATGGGCTATGCATAGATGCATTTAAGTTCTTTGGCTAACTCTTCCCATCCCCCCTCCCTCCTTCCCTCTGAGCTCTCAGTCTGTTCTATGCTTCCATGGCTCTGTCTCTATTTTGTTCATCCGTTTATTTTGTTCACTAGATTCCACATATGAGTGAGATCATGGGGATACTTGTCTTTCTCTGATGGCTTATTTCACTCAACATAATCCTCTCCAGGCCCCTCCATGCTGTCCGAAAGGGTAAGAGCTCCTTTTTCACAGCTGCATGGTATTCCACGTGCGTAAATGATCGTCCTCTGATGTGGGTTATCTACTTAAGGAGACCCGGGGATGCAACATTTCTCCCCTTCCATGGGGGTTCATCAAGTTCAGCACTAGTGACACTAACGAAACATGACCTCTGATGGGGGACATCCTGTGCACTGTGGGGTGCAGTGCACCGTGGGGCTGTTGGTTCGATTCCTGGTCAAAGGCACGTACCTGGGTTGCAGGTTCGATCCTGCATGTGGGAGGCAACCTCTCTCTCTCTCTGTCCCTCTGTCCCTTCCACTCTCTCTAAAAATATCCTTGAGCCCGGCCGGGCGTGGCTCAGCGGTTGAGCATCGACCTAGGATCCAGGCGATCGGGGTTCGATTCCCTGTCGGGGCACATGCCCGGGTTGCGGGCTAGATCAATGACTCTCTCGTCATTGATGTTTCTATGTCTCTCTCTCCCTCTCCGTTCCTCTCTCTGAAATCAATAAAGATATGTTTAAAAAAAATAAAATAATAAAAATTAAAAAAAAAATAAAAAAAATAAAAATATCCTCGAGTGAAGATTAAGAACAACAAAAAAATGCTATTCCAAAGCTCAGTTTTCACGAACAACAGTTACTCATTTATTTGCTGCCAAAACACATGGGTCTGATGACCACGTGGTCAACGTCAAGCAACGGGGGTTTCGTATCTCAGCCCAGGAGACTCAGCAAAGAGCCTACTGGAGCCAGGTGCTCACAGGAAACCTTGCTCTGAGCCCGGCGTTGGCCAATATTGCATTTCTTTGAGCGCCTGACCAACCTACTTGGTGTCAGGGTCCATTAACGGGTTGTGCTCTGTGTGTTGGGAAATACACCGATTTCATGCTTCTTCTGTTGCTTCAGCCTGTGTGCGTGGCCATGAAAACGAGTGGATTATATCTAATTACCCTGCTTGCAAAAGAACTTCTTGATTGCACCCTGGCTGCGTAGCTCAGTTGGTAAGAGTGTCATCTGGATACACCAAGTTGCAGTTTCAATCCCCGGTCAGGGCACATTTAAGAAGCAATCAATGAGGACATCAGTGGACGGGTCAACAGGTCAATGTTTCTCTCTCTCTCTCTCTCCCTCCTTCCCTTCCACTCTCTCTAAAAATCAAGGGGGAAAAACTATCCTCAGGTGAGCGTTAACAAAAATAATCATAAAATAATAGCGTAAAATCAACATGAAAAAGCTAGGAGTCAACAAGCTGCTGTAGACAGTTCTATGAACTGGACTCACATTTGCACCTGGATGTCCCAACCCGTGGCCCAGATCCTTGGGTAAGAAGTTGACCTTATTTTGAAATAAGGTCTTTGGGTGTGTGGAACCTAAGGGTTAGGTTAGCTCACAGTGCGTTGGGTTGGGACCCGAATCCAGTAGGACCGGTGTCCCTGTAATAAGGGGACATTTGGACACAGGCACGTAGAAAGGGAAGGAGGAGGCCACGTGGAGATGGTGGGACTACAAACCAAGGAATGCCAACCATGGCCCGTGAACCGCCCGAAGCCAGGAGAGGGAGTGACGATTGTCACTCCGAGCTCCCAGGAAAAAAAGCCACCCCATCCAGAACTGGAACCTCAGTCTCCATCGGGAACCTAATATCCAAGGAAACCGTCCCTCCTCCTATCTTATATTGGTCTCAGTTACAGTACAAAACTCCTGGGCAAGGTTCTCCGATAACCGGTTCTCCAGTTGGCCGTGGTTTGCTTGAAAGGAAAGCTCGGTTTCCTCCAGGTTGTCAACAGGGTGAAATGACACCCGATCCGTCTCAAGCACGGGTGAACCCTCAGGGGGAACCATGAGCACACACGTAGGAGGGTGTGGGACCGATGGTACCCATTTAGAGAGCATTTGCATATCTTAGCTTTGGTCTAATCTCTCTATTTATCAACGCCCCTGTCAAGATCCCCACGGGGGTTGTGGATTTGGAAAGTCGGGGTGTCAACGTAGAGGGTTGTGCCCCGGGATGGATGGCAGGGTTGAGCCTTGAGACCAGCTGTTGTCTGGCTACACCTCCCAGGTGACTTTCCTGGCCACCCGCCCAAGTGCCGTCCACGTTGCTTAGAACCACCATCCATGACCCGTCTACTAGTCTAATGCGCTTATTAGATCAGCCTTTCTTTTTCTTTTCTTTTTTTTAAATTAAATTTACGGGTCAAGGAGATCATCTAAATTCCAGGCGTGCAATTCCACGACACGTCATCTGTACATTGCGTTGTGTGTCCACCAGCCAAAGTCCAGTCTCCTTCGGTCACCATATATGTGACCCCCTACTCCCTCCTCATCTCACCCCTCGTTGTCTGTGCATTTTGTGTGTGTTTGTCCATTTACTGGTTTTGGTTTTATATCCCACACCTGAGACAAATCATATAATTTTTTTCCAACCGACTTGTTTCGCTTAACACGGTTTTCTCAAGGTCCACCGGTGTTGTCGCAAATACCAGTAATTCATTTTTCAGGGCTGAGTACTATTCCCTTTAGCGAACGGACCGCAGCTCCTTTATCCATTCATCCACTGAAGGCCCGGCAGGTTGTTTCCATGTCTTGGGCACCACGTGTAAATTCTACATCAGCTTTTTCCCCCAATAGAATTTCTACCACACTGGAGGTGCCCTCCCCCATCCAGGTCACAGGCTCAAATACCTGTGAGGGTCGTGCCGTGTGCATCCCGGGCATGACAAGGGAGCCCGCACTCAGCTCCGGCCAGGGAGCCATGCTGAGAATTCGCTTTACTTTTCCCAGGTCATTTCATTGTTTCAGAGCAACTGGGAAGAAATCAAGAAATTTGGGGGTGGGGGAACTTTCTCAATTGTTATTTCTTTAATATATTTATTTTTAAAAAATATGTTTTTGTTGATTTCAGAGAGAAGAAGGGAGAGGGAGAGAGAGAGAGAAACATCAATGATGACAGAGGGTCACTGATCGGCTGCCTCCTGCACGCTCCCTGCTGGGATCCAGCCCACAACCCGGGCCTGTGCCCTGACCGGGCATCGAACCCCGATCGCCTGGATCCTAGGTCCACGCTCAACCGCTGAGCCATGCCCGGCCGGGCCTAATATATATACTTTTAATTAAAGAATTATTTTAAAAATTACATTTTACATTCAATACCAGTTTGTATTAGTTTCCAGTAGACGACATAGTGGTTAAGGCCTTCATAGGCTTTACAAAGGGATCCCCCCTCTATTTCCAGCACCCACCCGACGCCACACGTCGTTACCGCAATAGTGCCGACGATATCTTCCAAGCCGCGCTTTATGCTCAATATATTTCTTTTTATGACGGCTGGTTGCTCAGCCTTGTGACGTGGTTTTTAAGCTACGAAAGACGTTTTCCCTTTCACCCCCCCCTCCTTGCACCCTCAGGTCAGGTAAGTCATTCGCAGCTCTGCCAGCCTGTTCCTAAAACTGAGCTCCCTTATGAGAACCATCGTTCATCTCCGTGTGAGACATAGGCCCAAACACCCGGTGGGGTTTGAATTCCAGCTGAGGGACAAGTGCTTTCTGCTGATACAACTTTCCTGTGGAATATTTGGGACATGCTTGAGCTAAAAAAAATAAAAAATAAAATAAAATAAAATAAAATAAAAATAAATAAAAATAAATAAATAAAAAAGCATATTTAATTAAAACTCAAAGTTCACCGGGCATTTATTTGCTCAAGGTGGCAACCCTACGGGGCTGGGATCCCGGCCTGTGTGTTAGAAAAGAGCGTTTTCCGCATTTTCAGAGAGCCGGCCCGTGCTCGGGGCGACGTGGAAGACGGCGGCTTCCTTAGGTCTGCCTCTGCACGCCCTCCAAGTAAGGGAGGTCATTTATACGACGGGGTGACAGCTTCAGGATTAGACGGGGGGAGTTGGACTGAGCCCTACGCTTTGGTGGGTGTGGAGACTTTCTTGACCTGATTCTTTGGTATCAAGCCAGGACCTGAAGGCGTTGGGGCGAGTGTTTCCCTTCGGTGGGTATAGATTTTTCTCCAGCTGACTGTTTGGTGTGAGAAACAGGACGACAGGGAGTGGGGTGCAGTGTCCACTTTGCTGGGTAGGGGCTCCCTTGACCTGACCGTGGGGTTGCAAAGCCACAGTGGCACCCCAGAGGCGTCCTGACCTCTGGGCATGTCCTGGCGGCCTAGTCGCCTTGGCATTTGGAAGGAAGCGAACCTTTCCCGGAAGATTAGGAGCTGGGGCGGCCTTGAGGCTTCCTGGCCCCACACGTCTCTCCCTTGCCGGATGGCCCTTTGCGTCATTGCCCAACACCCCCTTGGGGTTCTTTGAGGTGCACGCTGGGCTTTTGCAACAGAGGAACACCTGGCTGCCCTGCCCACACCTCATCCCCTCCACGCTCCCCGAATCGCCTTTCTAATCCACTCTCTCTTTGCTCCAAATGTATTTGTCTCCAGTGCAAGCTGGGGCATATCCGTCACCAGTCCTAGAGTTGCCTTCCTGTGCTGACCTACAATGCAAATTCTTCATGTGGCCGCCCGAGGTTCCAGGGTCGTTCCTCCCTAGCAGGACGTCACCCCCGTTCCCTGTATTCCCGGCTCTCTCACCGTCACCTGCTCACCGGCTGCCTTAAATGCACCTTCTCGCGACCTTTCTCCGAGACTTACCGAGTCTGAGATTCCACCTGGTCACCCCCGGTAGAATTTTGTCAAGTCCTAACCTGTATACTTCACATGGCTCCGGGGTACGTTCGACTTTCCCTTCGCCATCCGGGCCCCCCTTTTCTTACATCTTGCCGTCCCCGAATTCGGGGTCTTGGGCTCTCTGTGGAGCAAGGCCTGTCGGCCTTTTACGTTGGCGAGTCTGCCGTCTATAGCGGTATCAGCCACTTCATCGGCATTTGATGAAAATGCATTTTTACGAATGGCACAGCCTTCGAGGTGAAAGACGGTAGTTGCCCCAATATTCGGCGGAAGGGCGTGCATTTTCCGCAGAGGACCTTCTAGCCTCTTGCTCCGGGCAACTTGATCTGTGCTGGGGATTTGCTGGGGCTGGATGTCGACCGACGATGTTTTGTTAAGTCAGATGGGTAGGGAAGGGTTTGAGCGTCTTTTGTTTTCTTTGGGAGGGAGCTATCTTTCCCATCGTGAAGACAGGCGACTATTGGGGTTCTCTTGGAACTAGACGCCCCCAGTAATTATCTGCTATCTATCTGCCTTCTTCGCATCTGAAAAGTGCAGGGAAGGAAAGATATCCTTTTACGGGGGCAGCGGGGGGAGGGCATCCGAGATTATCGAGAGCCCGGGGGTGTTAGGTCAACAACAACACCTGTGTGCTGACAGGGCCGTTGTGTAAGATCGAATTCCACTTCCCCATCCAGGTGACGGCCTATGGCACACACAGAATCCGAAGATTCGGAGATGAGCCAACTTTGATAAAAGCAGATATTCCATCGGCCGCATCTACGTGTGCCAGGTGCTCAGTGTCCCACTGGGAAACCAGCAAACC
Organism: Miniopterus natalensis; assembly: GCF_054644295.1. Classification (NCBI taxonomy): domain Eukaryota; kingdom Metazoa; phylum Chordata; class Mammalia; order Chiroptera; family Miniopteridae; genus Miniopterus; species Miniopterus natalensis. Next base: position 105,847,396 of record NC_142103.1, on the reverse strand, counting down.
GCCGTTTAAATGAACGTCTAAGGCTCACCTGGGATGGGAGCCAAGAGCCAAAGCTGAATTATTATATTTTAATTAATTAATTTTTTTTAGGTAGAGTGGATTTTTCCCCCCCATTGCATTCGGAATTTGAGGGCAGCGGTCTCGGATCACGGCCCTCCATGGGTTTGCCCGTGATTCATGCAACTCAGGAAACATCACTCCGGTTGGGGCACACGCTCGCTCCTTCTCAAGGTGTCCTGTCTTCCGATGTTTTCTTACCTGGATGTTCAGATGGCTGTGTTGAAGGTGTTAATTGCATTAAATGAACACGGCTCGTTAGACACCATTCATCAAAAGCTATAACTAGACGGAAGGCGGGAGTGCGGGTCGGGGACTGGAAGAGATTAACCAAAGTACTTATACTCACATATGCGTAACTCGTGGACACAGACAAAATAGTGAGGTGAAGGCCTGCGGGGGGTGTGTGTGGGGTGGAGGGGGGCAACAGGGAAATAAAAGGGGGCCGTCTGTAATGCTTGGAACAATAAGGATAAATTTAAAAAATAATAATTTAAGAAAAAGCTAAGATTGGACAGTAGCTAACTAGCGGGAAAAGTGTATCGAGAACAGCAAATCCTGTTGAAACAAACGAGCAATAACCGGGTGGGATGCATTTCTGGGAGGCTGACAACGGAAGGATGCTGACGACTCCCCAGGCAAGGCCCATGCTTACCCCACGAAATGCGGGTCGAGCCCCAGACGCTGGGAGGAGCGGCATCATTTAATCAACGCAGTGACGCGATTTCAGACCAGCTGGTCACGGAGGCACCGTCGGAATCGGTATTTAAGACATTTTTATGTTCCAAATTCTTTTCCACAGGGGCTGCTCCCGTCTGCATTCCCACAGCAGTGTACCCGGGGTTCCCCTTTCCTCCACACCTTGGCCAGCACGTGTCGTTGGATGATTTCTTGATGGCAGACATCCTGACGGGCGTGAGGTGACACCTCATTGTGGCTTTAATTTGCATCTCCCTGAGGATAAGCGACCTTGGGGCATCTTTTCACATACCCGTTGGCCGTCTGTAGGCCCTCCACTGTGTATTTCATTGTTCAGAACAAAACCTCACGTGCCCTCTGGCATTCGCATCCTGGCGGACGGGTTTACACCTCGACCTGGCCTTCTGGTGTGTTTACAAAATTCCAAGGCAGAGTTCCCCGGGAGGAGGTCCCTGTCCCTTTGGCGTGATGCTCCTGGAGGATCTGGTGTCGGGAGTTCATGGGGGGACCACAGAGTGGCACCTCTCATAGAAAGTCCCCCGTCAAGAAGCCACGTCTTGAAGACATCTACCTGGATGTCCATGAACTTTCCTTTGTGTGGAAGATGCTAATGGTTGGATTCTCACTTACCCAAATATTTTATTTATTTTTTAAAAATTCGTCTTTATTGTTGTATTACAGGTATCCCATTGCCAACCCCTCCTCAGGCCTTCCCAACCCTATTGTCTGTGTCCATGGGTTTTGCATAGATGCACATAAATTCTTTGTTTAATCTCTTCCTGACCCCCCCTTCCTGCTGAGACCCCTCAGTCTGTTCCATGCTTCTATGTCTCTGGATCTATTTTGTTCGTTAGTTTACTTGGTTCATTAGATTCCTATGAATGACATCACGGGGATACTTGTCTTTCTCTGACGGGCTTATTTCACTCAGCATAACACTCTCCAGGGTCAACTGTTTATTTACAACGCCGGGGAGATGCTATGGTCACTTTCCCTCATTCCCTCTCGAATGGCTATTGATTTGGGGCCCAGTGTTGACAAATAATACAAATCCCAGGCCTCTAAAGGGTTCCTCACTATCTGTGTTGTGGAATATAATTCAGATATAATCCTGGAAGAGAAGATATACTTTCTCTCCTGGTGGAAAGGTCACCGTGAGTGCTGCAGGCCAGGGAGTCGTCCGACTACTGGATAGAATTGGAGCAACTGCCCCGGTTTGGCAACTTCTATCTTACCTGCCCCTGTGATGACTCATTTGCCCGTCGGCACAGCTAAGAACACTCAGCCGGAGCAAGCGAGTCTGCAGGTGTTTGGCCTAATGACTCCTTTCCTTAACCTGGATTTCCCGGCGCACCCGCAAATCAGGAGAGCGCGCAGATGACCTCATTTGCATACCCAAAAGGTGAGTCCCCTGGGTGAGCTCCTTCCAGCCCGGCCCTCAGTGTGGACCAGCCTCCCTGTGGGTCAGCCGTTGACGGATGAATTCCACGCTCCCAGGTGGCTTCCAGGAGAGTCAAACGTCGCTAAGAGCGGCCTTTGCGTTTTTTCCTGGAATCCCGTAGACAACGCCACGGACGGGTGAGTCAGGGAAGGCGTTTTGGTGCTGGCCTCAGCCTATGGATACTCAATTTTGTGTTGGGATCGGCCCTCGTCATTCTCACTGAGATGGCAAGATGCCCTCGGTGATAAAATACAAGGAAATTTTGACAGATAAACGTTAATTATTTACCGGACCTGGAAGAGAACACAGTGCACCTGAGGACACAGCGAGCTGACCAGAGAGAGAGAGACAGAGAGAGAGAGATGGGCACAGGGCTGGGGTTCGGCTTTTCCTGGGGTCTCCCCACCCTGTATTGGTGAATTTAAAACATGAGAACAGGAATTTAAAGAGCGGTAAAAGGAAAATCAATTAGCAACGATGATACTTCAAGGGAGCCAGCCAAGGTCTCCAGGGTGTGGCTGGCAATGTGTGAATTCCAGCTCACGGCGGCTGCGGGAAGCAAAGCCGAGCCCACCGCCGGCTCCTCTCCCGTTTTTTCTCTCTGGTGTAACAGGCAGAGTTCATGGGCTCCACAGGCTGAAAGGGTCCAGGTTGATGGTCAGTTTCCCGGGACTCAGTGAATCAGCCCTGACACCGAGCCGTTGATTCCAAGTCAATTTTCCTGTTAGTGACCCCACTCCCCAGCCCCCCCTCCTCCCCCCCTTCCTGCCCCCATCCCTTCATTCCCACTTCTGCACCAACAAGCCCTTTTTCTGTGTGGGGGTCTCAGTTTTTTTTTTGTTTTGAGCAGGGTAGATATTTTTTTCATTGTTGACACTATTACAGATGTTCCCCATTTCCACCCCCTGTGCCCCCCTCAGCCCAGCCCCCACCCCTCCCCAGGCCTTCACCCCACTACTGTCTGTGTCCATGGCCTATGCGAAGATGCACATAAGTTCTTTGGTTAATCTCTTCTCCACCCCCTTCCCTCTGAGACCCCTCAGTCTGCTCCGTGATTCCATGTCTCTGCATCTATTTTGTTGGTCAGTTTATTTTGATGATTAGATTCCACATATGAGTGAGATCCTGGGGTACTTGTCTTTCTGATTGGCTTATTTCACTCAGCATAATCCTCTCCAAGTCCCTCCTGAAGGGTAAGGTCCTGTTCCAAAGGGTACGAGATCCACCTTTTTCACAGCTGCATAGTATTCCACGGCATAGATGTACCACCACTTTTTTATCCTCTTGTCTACGGATGGGCACTTGGGGCTGTTTCCAGATCTTAGCTGTTGTCAGTTGCGCTGCTGTGAACACGGAGGGGGTGTGTCTTCTTCATAGTTGGTGTTTTGGGTTCTCAGGATGGATTTTTGAAGGAGGAGCTTAGTGTTCTGTACCTAGTCTTATTTTAAGGCTCAAGAGTGGATAATACATTTCAGGGGGAAGGTGGGTGTTTGTTTCTATCTTTCTTTGCAATGAGTTTTGCTGTCATGTCCCTTGGTTATCACAGAGCACCCCCCAAACCTGCACAACGATTACTCTCCCTAAAATCAGCAGAAAGGGGTCTGCCTTTGGACTCATGGACAATCAAAGAAGGAGATTAAGCCTTTGTCTCTCTTTAGGGGATCGAAGTTCCTTCCACGAAGATGCGGTGAGATAAAGCCTTAGGCTCCGCTCCTTCCTGAGACTATAGCCTCATGAGCATGTTTGACGGGAAGTTTAGGGCCTGAGCTATTATCTCACAGCCAAAAAACAGAGCCCGGAGGCCCCGGGACTTGGCCCAGCTCACGCTCTTCATTTATGGGCCAAGAGCTAAAAGTGACTGAGAGCCCAGGGTTTATGCCACGAGAGAGTCAGAAAACCCGTTTTTAATGGACGGAAGCAGAGGAAAGTTTTCCAAAGAAAATGGGAGCTGATTTCATCGACCCAAAGATAACACACTTTTCTCTTCAGGAGCTTATCTCTTCGCCCAAGAAAAACAGGAGGACCCTCAGGTCTCCAAGATGACGCTCAGGTAAGGAGGTAACTAGGCCCCAAGCAACATCACCACCCACACAACCTCCCAAGTCTTAGGGCCTCTCACCCAGGGAGTAAGGGTTGGGTCTCTGGGTAAATTCCTGTTTTTTGGGACTTCACCCCCTAGAATTGCAATGGGTTTGGGTGCGTTGAGGAGCCAGAGTAGCCGGACGTTGAGCACCGTGGGTGCCATTCAACAGCGATGGCCAATGTTGACTTGGAAAGAGAAATCCATAGGCCTGTCTGTTTTTTTTTGGGAGATGGTCTTGGTGTCCCACAAACCCTGTGCCCTCAGAGGAGATGACAGGGGTGTGGGATGTGGCCCCTGAAACCATCCAGAAGAGGGTGTTTCCAGCTAAGTCCGAGCTTGTTCCTCAGGAGGCGCTGGGTGGCCCTGTCTTGGGTGTGGTTGCTCTTCCACTTGGGCCGGGCCCAAATGGAGGCCGATGACAAGCCGAATATTGTCCTGATAATGGCAGACGACCTTGGGATCGGAGACCTGGGCTGCTATGGCAACGACACCTTAAGGTACGTGGTCCTTCAGCCGGGATGGTGGATGCACCTGCTGACCGCTGCTTCACCCAAAACCCAATTTATTCTTTCTGAGAAAGAGGGAATATTAAACTCAGGGTTACGTGCATTTGGATCCGGATTCTGCGCTCACAGCTGCGACCCCTCGGGCAACTTGCCTCACCTCCTGCACCTTGATTTTCTGGCCTGTTGAGCGAATAGCACATGCCTGTGAGTCCCCCGGGCAAAGCGCTCAGTCGTCACCTGTCACGAGGGAGCTTCTGTGAGGGACACTGTTTTGATGAGTGTTGATTTTTATATGTATTTTTAAAGTTTTTATTGCCCCTATTGAGGAGACACTGGTGCTCACAGCACCTCCCAACAAGACTTGCGGCTTGGACAGGACGGGTCCCGCGAGATCCCTGCTGGTTTTATAGCCAATCCCATGGCAGGTGTGTGACCTGAGTGCAGAGAAGGGACATTTATCCACCAAACGCTCGTCCTCAGGTCTCTGAGTGGCTGGGCCGAGCCATGGTTTCTACGCCAAAGACATGCAGAGATTGTTACCTTCAGATGTGTGTGTGTGCGTCTGCCTGTCTCCCTCTGTCTCTCTGTCTCTGTGTCTCTGTCTGTCTCTCTCAACCTCTCCCCCTCCCTCCTTCCCTTTCCTCTTTATGTCTCTGTGTGTGAGTGTCTATTGCTCTTGGCCTCTGTGTCTCTCTCTGTCTCCATGTCTCCGTCTCTCATTCCCTCCCCTCCTTCTCTCTGTCTCTGTCTCTGTCTCTCTCTGTCTCTGTCTCTCTGTCTCTGTCTCTCTGTCTCCATGTCTCTGTCTCTCATTCCCTCCCCTCCTTCTCTCTGTCTCTGTCTCTCTCTGTCTCTGTCTCTCTGTCTCTGTCTCTCTGTCGCCATGTCTCTTTATCTCTCTGTCTCTGTCTCTCTCTCTCTCTCTGTCTCTGTCCATCTCTGTTTCTTTCCTCCCATCCCCCTTTCTCCAGTTTTCCCTCCGTCTCTCCTTCCAGGACCCCCAACATCGACAGCTTGGCTAGAGACGGCGTTCAGCTGACCCAGCACATCTCCGCGGCCTCCATGTGCACCCCCAGCCGATCCGCGTTCCTCACGGGAAGGTACCCCATCCGGTCAGGTCTGTGAACTGGGACCCTGGGCCCCCCTCTGCTGCATCATTAAGGTGGGAGCCACGGGCCCACACACCCCTGTTCTTGAGTGGACAGCTACTGATGCCAAAGTCCAAATCCGTGTGCCCCTGAGTGATCCAGATCACCTCAGGTGGCTGAGGGACGCCTTCACCTGGGCACGGGGACATTTTTTTGAGGATGCCCCGAGGCCCGGCATAGCCTTGACTCTCTGCCCCAGGACACAAATGAGACGTTGCCTTGCAAGGGGGTAATTTACAAAACCCGACGACCTTGAGGAGGTTCCGTGAGAACGTCCCAGACCATCCACGTTGAGCGGACAGATAGGACACAGGAGCTCATCTGCTCCATGAAGACCAACCATTGGGGTCGTTTCTCCCTTTCAACTGCTATGAGGACTTAGCTCTGCTTTGAACGTGTCTGTACAAGTTTTTGTTTCAACACCTTTTTTGTTGCTGCTAATTTTCACCCCAGGGTATAGTTTCCATTGATTTTTTGCGGGTTTTTATTTTGGTTTTTTTTTAGAGACAGAGTAGGAGGGGGAGACAGAGAAACATCGATATGAGAGAGACACACTGGTTTCCTCCTGCCCTCACCAGGATGGGGGTCCAAGGATCAACCTGCATCCCAGGTCCAGGCCCTTGACCGGGAACCGAACCCGTGATTTTTTAGTTTTCAGGCAGACACGCTAACAACTGAGCCAAATTGACTTGGGCTGAACAGACCTTTTAAATTATTTTTGGACACGTACCTAAGAGCGGAATTGCTGAGCCATAGTTTAATTTTTAGAGGTGAGCTCTTCAGGGGGTCCCTTAATCTTTACTAC